>NW_027311886.1:3010000-3037500 GCF_040954645.1 Diabrotica undecimpunctata
GTGTGTGTGTGTCCGTTCGGCTCGCAGGGATAGGAATACGTCTGTGGCAAGAAGGCCCTGCCTGTCTTAAAAGGCGACTAATGGATAGGAGTCGAGAGGTGGAGAGTGTGTGCGTGTATGCCTGTGTGCGTGTGTTTGTGTGTGCGTGTGTGTGTGTCCGTTCGGCTTGCAGAGATAAGAACACCGCCTTGGCAAGAAGGCCCTGCTTGTCGTAAGAGGCGACTAATGGGTAGGAGTCGAGAGGTGAAGAGTGTATGTGTGTGTGAGTGTGCGTGTGTGCGTGTGTGTGCGTGTGTGAGTGTGTGTGTGTATTTGTGTGTGTGAGTGTGTGTGTCCAGTCGGCTCGCAGAGATAAGAACACGTCCGTGCCAAGAAGGCCCTGCCTGTCGTAAGCGGTGACTAATGGGTAGAAGTCGAGAGGTGAAGAGTGTATGTGTGTGTGTGCGTGTGTGCGTGTGTGTGCTTGTGTGAGAGTGTGTGTGTCCGGTCGTCTCGCAGAGATAAGAACACGTCCGTGCCAAGAAGGCCCTGCCTGTCGTAAGCGGTGACTAATGGGTAGAAGTCGAGAGGTGAAGAGTGTATGTGTATGTGTGTGCGTGTGTGCGTGTGTGTGCGTGTGTGAGTGTGTGTGTGTGTATTTGTGTGTGTGAGTGTGTGTGTCCAGTCGGCTCGCAGAGATAAGAACACGTCCGTGCCAAGAAGGCCCTGCCTGTCGTAAGCGGTGACTAATGGGTAGAAGTCAAGAGGTAAAGAGTGTATGTGTGTGTGTGTGCGTGTGTGCGTGTGTGTGCTTGTGTGAGTGTGTGTGTGTCCGGTCGTCTCACAGAGATATTAAAACAGCCGTGGCAAGAAGGCTATGCCAGTCTTAAGGGGCGACTAATGGGTAGGAGTCGAGAGGTGAAGAGTGTATGTGTGCGTGCGTGTGTGTGTGAATGTGTGTGTGTATGTGTGTGTATGTGTGTATGTCCCTTCTGCTCGCAGAGATAAAAATACAGCCGTGACAAGAAGACCATGCCTGTCGTAAGAGGCGACTAATGGGTAGGAGTCGAGAGGTGAAGATTGTGTGTGTGTGTGCGTGTGTGCGTGTGTGTGTGAGTATGTGTGTGTGTATGTGTGTGTGTATACCTTTGGCTCGCAGAGATAAGAATACGTCCGTGGCAAGAAGGCCATGCTTGCTGTAAGGAGCGACTAATTGGTAGGAGTCGAGAGGTGAAGCGTGTATGTGTGTGTGTGTATGTGTGTGTGTGTGTGTGTGTGTGTGTGTGCGTGTATGCCTGTGAGCGTGTGTTTGTGTGTGCGTGTGTGTGTGTGTCCGTTCGGCTTGCAGAGATAAGAACACGTCCGTGCCAAGAAAGCCCTGCCTGTCGTAAGCGGTGACTAATGGGTAGAAGTCGAGAGGTGAAGAGTGTATGTGTGTGTGTGTGCGTCTGCGTGTGTGCGTGTGTGTGCTTGTGTGAGTGTGTGTGTGTGTCCGGTCGTCTCGCAGAGATAAGAACACGGCCGTGGCAAGAAGGCCCTGCCTGTCGTAAGAGGCGACTAATGGGTAGGAGTCGAGAGGTAAAGAGTGTATGTGTGTGTTTGCATGTGTGCGTGTGTGTGCGTGTGTGAGTGTGTGTGTGTATTTGTGTGTGTGAGTGTGTGTGTCCAGTCGGCTCGCAAAGATAAGAACACGGCCGTGGCAAGAGGGCCCTGCCTGTCGTAAGAGGCGTGTGCGTGTGTGTGCGTGTGTAAGTGTGTGTGTATGTGTGTGTGTCTGTTTGGCTTGCAGAGATAAGAATACAGCCAAGGCAAGAAGGCCCTGCCTCTTGTATGGGGCGACTAATAGGTAGGAGTCGAGAGGTGAATAGTGTATGTATGTGTGCGTGTGTTGGTGTGTGTGTGTGTTTGTGCGTGTGTAAGTGTGTGTGTATGTATGTGTGTGTCCATTCGGCTCGCAGAGATTAGAATACGGCCGAGGCAAGAAGGCCATGCCTGTCGTAAGAGGCGACTAATGGGTAGGAGTCGAGAGGTGAAGAGTGTATTGGTGTGTGTGTGTGTGCGTGTGTGTGCGTGTGTGCGTGCGTGTGTGTATGAGTGTGTGTGTGTCCGTTCGGCTTGCAGAGATAAGAACACGTCCGTGCCAAGAAAGCCCTGCCTGTCGTAAGCGGTGACTAATGGGTAGAAGTCGAGAGGTGAAGAGTGTATGTGTGTGTGTGTGCGTCTGCGTGTGTGTGCGTGTGTGAGTGTGTGTGTGTATTTGTGTGTGTGAGTGTGTGTGTGTCCAGTAGGCTCGCAGAGATAAGAACACGGCAGTGGCAAGAAGGCCCTGCCTGTCGTAAGAGGCGACTAATGGGTAGGAGTCGAGAGCTGAAGAGTGTAATTGTGTGATTGTGTGCGCGTGTGTGTGTGCGTGTGTGCGTGCTTGTGTGTGTGAGTGTGTGTGTCCGTTCAGCTTGCAGAGATAAGCTTACGGCCGAGGCAAGAAGGCCCTGCCTGTCGTAAGTGGCGACTAATTGGTAGGAGTCGAGAGGTGAAGAGTGTATGTGTGTGTGTGCGTGTGTGCGTGTGTGTGAGTATGTGTGTGTATGTGTGTGTGTATGTGTGTGTGTATCCCTTCGGCTCGCAGAGATAAGCATACGTCCGTGGTAAGAAGGCCATGCTTGCTGTAAGGAGCGACTAATGGGTAGGAGTCGAGAGGTGAAGCGTGTATGTGTGTGTGTGTGTGTATGTGTGCAAGTGTGTGTGTATGTGTGTCCGTTCGGTTTGCAGAGATAGGTGTACGTCCGTGGCAAGAAGGCCCTGCCTGTCTTAAGAGGCGACTAATGGATAGGAGTCGAGAGGTGGAGAGTGTGTGCGTGTGCGTGTGCGTGTGCGTGTGCGTGTGCGTGTGCGTGTGCGTGTGCGTGTGCGTGTGTGTGTGTGTGTGAGTGTATGTGTGTGTGCGTGTATGCGTGCGTGTGTGCGTGTGTGTGTGTGAGTGTGTGTGTGTATGTGTGTGTGTGTGTCCCTTCGCTCGCAGAGATAAGAAAAAAGCGGTGGCAAGAAGGCCATGCCTGTCGTAAGAGGCGACTAATGGATAGGAGTCGAGAGGTGGAGAGTGTGTGCGTGTGCGTGTGCGTGTGCGTGTGCGTGTGCGTGTGTGTGTGTGTGCGTGTGTGTGTGTGTCCGTTTGGCTTGCAGAGATAAGAACACGGCTGTTGCAAGAAGTCCCTGCCTATCGTAAGAGGAGAATAATGGGTAGGAGTCGAGAGGTGAAGAGTGTATGTGTGTGTGTGCGTGTGTGCGTGCGTGTGTGAGTGTGTGTGTGTATGTGTGTGTGTCAGTGTGTGTGTGTGTCCGGTCGGCTCGCAGAGATGAGAACACGGCCGTGGCAAGAAGGCACTGCCTGTCGTTAAGAGGCGACTAATGGGTAGGAGTCGAGAGGTGAAGAGTGTATGTGTGTGTGTGCGTGTGTGTGTGTGCGTGTGAGCGTGCGTGTGTGTGTGAGTGTGTGTGTGTCCGTTCGGCTTGCAGAGATAAGAATACGGCCGAGGCAAGAAGGCACTGCCTGTCGTAAGTGGCGACTAATTGGTAGGAGTCGAGAGGTGAAGAGTGTATGTGTGTGTGTGCGTGTGTGCGTGTGTGTGCGTGTGTGTGTGTATGTGTGTGTGTCTGTTTGGCTTGCAGAGATAAGAATACGGCCGAGGCAAGAAGGCCTTGCCTCTTGTAAGGGGCGACTAATAAGTAGGAGTCGAGAGGTGAAGAGTGTATGTGTGTATGCGTGTGTGCGTGTGTGTGCGTGTGTGAGTATGTGTGTGTGTTAGTTTGGCTTGCAGAGATAAGAGCACGACCGAGGCAAGAAAGCCCTGCCTATCATAAGAGGCGACTAATAGGTAGGAGTCGAGAGGTGAAGAGTGTATGTGTGTGTGTGCGTGTGTGTGTGTGTGTGTGCGTGTGAGCGTGCGTGTGTGTGTGAGTGTGTGTGTGTCCGTTCGGCTTGCAGAGATAAGAATACAGCCGTGGCAAGAAGGCCCTGACTGTCGTAAGAGGCGACTAATGGGTAGGAGTCGAGAGGTGAAGAGTGTATGTGTGTGTGTGTGTGTGTGTGTGTTTGTGTGCGTGTGTGCGTGTGTGTGTGCGTGTGTGAGTGTGTGTGCGTGTGCGTGTGTGTGTGTGTGTGAGTGTATGTGTGTGTGCGTGTATGCGTGCGTGTGTGCGTGTGTGTGTGTGAGTGTGTGTGTGTATGTGTGTGTGTGTGTGTCCCTTCGCTCGCAGAGATAAGAAAAAAGCGGTGGCAAGAAGGCCATGCCTGTCGTAAGAGGCGACTAATGGGTAGGAGTCGAGAGATGAAAAGTGTATGTGTGTGTGTGTGTGCGTTTGTGTGCGTGTGTGCGTGTGCGTGTGCGTGTGCGTGTGCGTGTGCGTGTGCGTGTGTGTGTGTGTGTGAGTGTATGTGTGTGTGCGTGTATGCGTGCGTGTGTGCGTGTGTGTGTGTGAGTGTGTGTGTGTATGTGTGTGTGTGTGTGTCCCTTCGCTCGCAGAGATAAGAAAAATGCGGTGGCAAGAAGGCCATGCCTGTCGTAAGAGGCGACTAATGGATTGGAGTCGAGAGGTGGAGAGTGTGTGCGTGTGCGTGTGCGTGTGCGTGTGCGTGTGCGTGTGTGTGTGTGCGTGTGTGTGTGTGTCCGTTTGGCTTGCAGAGATAAGAACACGGCTGTTGCAAGAAGTCCCTGCCTATCGTAAGAGGAGAATAATGGGTAGGAGTCGAGAGGTGAAGAGTGTATGTGTGTGTGTGCGTGTGTGCGTGCGTGTGTGAGTGTGTGTGTGTATGTGTGTGTGTCAGTGTGTGTGTGTGTCCGGTCGGCTCGCAGAGATGAGAACACGGCCGTGGCAAGAAGGCACTGCCTGTCGTTAAGAGGCGACTAATGGGTAGGAGTCGAGAGGTGAAGAGTGTATGTGTGTGTGTGTGTGTGTGCGTGTGAGCGTGCGTGTGTGTGTGAGTATGTGTGTGTATGTGTGTGTGTATGTGTGTGTATCCCTTCGGCTCGCAGAGATAAGCATACGTCCGTGGCAAGAAGGCCATGCTTGCTGTAAGGAGCGACTAATGGGTAGGAGTCGAGAGGTGAAGCGTGTATGTGTGTGTATGTGTGTATGTGTGCAAGTGTGTGTGTGTGTGTCCGTTCGGTTTGCAGAGATAGGTAATCGTCCGTGGCAAGAAGGCCCTGCCTGTTTTAAGAGGCGACTAATGAATAGGAGTCGAGAGGTGAAGAGTGTGTGCGTGTGCGTGTGCGTGCGTGTGCGTGTGTAAGTGTTTGTGTATGTGTGTGTGTGTCTGTTTGGCTTGCAGAGATAAGAATACGGCCAAGGCAAGAAGGCCCTGCCTCTTGTAATGGGCGACTAATAAGTAGGAGTCGAGAGGTGGAGAGTGTAAGTGTGTGTGTGCGTGTGTGCGTGTGTGTGCGTGTGTGAGTATGTGTGTGTGTTAGTTCGGCTTGCAGAAATAAGAACACGACCGAGGCAAGCAGGCCCTGCCTATCGTAAGAGGCGACTAATAGGTAGGAGTCGAGAGGTGAAGAGTGTATGTGTGTGTGTGCGTGTGTGCGTGTGTGTGTGCGTGTGTGAGTATGTGTGTGTGTCTGTTTGGCTTGCAGAGATAAGAATACGGCCGAGGCAAGAAGGCCCTGCCTGTCGTGAGAGTCGAGTAATAGGTATGTGTGTGAGTGTCAGTGTGTGTGTGTGTCCGGTCGGCTCGCAGAGATGAGAACACGGCCGTGGCAAGAAGGCACTGCCTGTCGTTAAGAGGCGACTAATAGGTAGGAGTCGAGAGGTGAAGGGTGTATGTGTGTGTGCGTGTGTGCGTGTGTGTGCGTGTGTGTGTGTATGTGTGTGTCTGTTTGGCTTGCAGAGATAAGAATACGGCCAAGGCAAGAAGGCCCTGCCTCTTGTAAAGGGCGACTAATAAGTAGGAGTCGAGAGGTGAAGAGTGTATGTGTGTATGCGTGTGTGCGTGTGTGTGCGTGTGTGTGCGTGTGTGAGTATGTGTGTGTGTTAGTTCGGCTTGCAGAGATAAAAGCACGACCGAGGCAAGAAAGCCCTGCCTATCGTAAGAGGCGATTAATAGGTAGGAGTCGAGAGGTGAAGAGTGTATGTGTGTGTGCGTGTGTGCGTGTGTGTGCGTGTGAGCGTGCGTGTGTGTGTGAGTGTGTGTGTGTGTCCGTTCGGCTTGCAGAGATAAGAATACGGCCGAGGCAAGAAGGCCCTGCCTGTCGTAAGAGGCGACTAATAGGTAGGAGTCGAGAGGTGAAGAATGTATGTGTGTGTGCGTGTGTGCGTGTTTGTGTGTGTGTGAGTGTATATGTGTGTGCGTGTGTGCGTGTGTGAGTATGTGTGTGTGTCCGTTCGTCTTGCAGAGATAAGAACACAGCCAAGGCAAGAAGGCCCTGCCTGTCGTGAGAGTCGAGTAATAGGTATGTGTGTGAGTGTCAGTGTGTGTGTGTGTCCGGTCGGCTCGCAGAGATGAGAACACGGCCGTGGCAAGAAGGCACTGCCTGTCGTTAAGAGGCGACTAATAGGTAGGAGTCGAGAGGTGAAGGGTGTATGTGTGTGTGCGTGTGTGCGTGTGTGTGCGTGTGTGTGTGTATGTGTGTGTCTGTTTGGCTTGCAGAGATAAGAATACGGCCAAGGCAAGAAGGCCCTGCCTCTTGTAAAGGGCGACTAATAAGTAGGAGTCGAGAGGTGAAGAGTGTATGTGTGTATGCGTGTGTGCGTGTGTGTGCGTGTGTGTGCGTGTGTGAGTATGTGTGTGTGTTAGTTCGGCTTGCAGAGATAAAAGCACGACCGAGGCAAGAAAGCCCTGCCTATCGTAAGAGGCGATTAATAGGTAGGAGTCGAGAGGTGAAGAGTGTATGTGTGTGTGTGCGTGTGTGCGTGTGTGTGCGTGTGAGCGTGCGTGTGTGTGTGAGTGTGTGTGTGTGTCCGTTCGGCTTGCAGAGATAAGAATACGGCCGAGGCAAGAAGGCCCTGCCTGTCGTAAGTGGCGACTAATTGGTAGGAGTCGAGAGGTGAAGAGTGTATGTGTGTGCGTGTGTGCGTGTGTGTGCGTGTGTGCGTGCGTGTGTGTGTGAGTGTGCGTGTGTCCGTTCGGCTTGCAGAGATAAGAATACGGCCGAGGCAAGAAGGCCCTGCCTGTCGTAAGCGGCGACTAATGCGTAGGAGTCGAGAGGTGAAGAGTGTATGTGTGTAAGTGCGTGTGTTTGTGTGTGTGCGTGTGTGAGTGTGTGTGTGTCCGGTCGGCTCGCAGAGATAAGAACACGGCCGTGGCAAGAAGGCCCTGCCTGTCGTAAGAGGCGGCTAATGGGTAGGAGTCGAGAGGTGAAGAGTGTATGTGTGTGTGAGTGTGCGGGTGTGTGCGTGTGTAAGTGTGTGTGTGTATTTGTGTGTGTGAGTGTGTGTGTGTCCAGTCGGCTCGCAGAGATAAGAACACGGCCGTGGCAAGAAGGCCCTGCCTGTCGTGAGAGGCGACTAATGGGTAGGAGTCGAAAGGTGAAGAGTGTTTGTGTGTGTGAGTGTGCGTGTGTGCGTGTGTGTGCGTGTGTGAGTGTGTGTGTGTATTTGTGTGTGTGAGTGTGTGTGTCTAGTTGGCCTGCAGAGATAAGAACACGGCCGTGGCAAGAAGGCCATGCCTGTCGTAAGAGGCGACTAATAAGTAGGAGTCGAGTGGTGAAGAGTGTATATGTGTGTGCGTATGTGCGTGTGTGTGCGTGTAAGAGTGTGTATGTGTGTGTGTCCGTTCGGCTTTCATAGATAAGAGCACGACCGAGGCAAGAAGGCCCTGCCTATTCGTAAGAGGCGACTAATAGGTAGGAGTCGAGAGGTGATGAATGTATGTGTGTGTGCGTGTGTGCGTGTTTGTGTGCGTGTTTGTGTGTGTGTGAGTGTATGTGTGTGTGCGTGTGTGCGTGCGTGAGTGTGTGTGTGTTTGTGAGTGTGTGTGTATGTGTGTGTGTCCCTTCGGCTTGCAGAGATAAGAACACGGCTGAGGCAAGAAGGCCCTGCCTGTCGTGAGAGACGACTAATAGGTACGAGTCGAGAGGTGAAGAATGTATGTGTGTGTGCGTATGTGCGTGTTTGTGTGTGTGTGAGTGTATGTGTGTGTGCGTGTGTGCGTGCGTGTGTGCGTGTGTGAGTGTGAGTGTATTTGTGTATGTGTGTGTCCGTTCGGCTTGCAGAGATAAGAACACGGCCGTGGCAAGAAGTACCTGCCTGTCGTAAGAGGAGAATAATGGGTAGGAGTCGAGAGGTAAAGAGTGTGTGCGTGTGTGTGTGTGTGCGTGTGTGAGTGGGCGTGTGTGTGTGTGTGTCCGTTCGGCTTGCAGAGATAAGAACACGGCCGTGGCAAAAAGTCCCTGCCTGTCGTAAGAGGGGAATAATGAGTAGGAGTCGAGAGGTGAAGAGTGTATGTGTGTGGGTGCGTGTGTGCGTGTGTGTGTGCATGTGTGAGTATGTGTGTGTGTCCGTTCGGCTTGCAGAGATAAGAACACGGCCGAGGCAAGAAGGCCCTGCCTGTCGTGAGAGACGACTAATAGGTAGGAGTCGAGAGGTGAAGAATGTATGTGTGTGTGCGTATGTGCGTGTTTGTGTGTGTGTGTGAGTGTATGTGTGTGTGCGTGTGTGCGTGCGTGTGTGCGTGTGTGTGTGTGTGAGTGTGTGTGTGTATGTGTGTGTCCGTTCGGCTTGCAGAGATAAAGACACGGCCGTGGCAAGAAGTACCTGCCTGTCGTAAGAGGAGAATAATGGGTAGGAGTCGAGAGGTGAAGAGTGTGTGCGTGTGCGTGTGCGTGTGCGTGTGTGTGTGTGTGCGTGTGTGTGTGTGTGTCAGTTCTGCTTGCAGAGATAAGAACACAGCCGTGGCGAAAAGTCCATGCCTGTCGTAAGAGGGGAATAATGGGTAGGAGTCGAGAGGTGAAGAGAGTATGTGTGTGTGTGTGCGTGTGTGCGTACGTGTGTGCGTGTATGCGTGTGTGTGTGTGAGTGTGTGTGTGTCCGTTCGGCTCGCAGAGATAAGAACACGGCCGTGGCAAGAAGTCCCTGCCTGTCGTAAGAGGCGACTAATGAAGAGGAGTCGACAGGTGAAGAGTGTATGTGTCTTTGTGTGTGTGCGTGTGTTTGTGCGTGTGTGACTATGTGTGTGTATGTGTGTGTGTGTGTGTGTCCGTTTGGCTTGCAGAGATAAGAACACGGCCGTGGCAAGAAGTCCCTGCCTGTCGTAAGAGGCGACTAATGGGTAGGAGTCGAGAGGTGAAGAGGGTACGTGAGTGTGTGCGTGTGTGGGTGTGTGTGTGTTTGTGCGTGTGTAAGTGTGTGTGTGTATGTTTGTGTGTGTCCATTCGGCTCGCAGAGATTAGAATACGGCAGAGGCAAGAAGGCCATGCCTGTCGTAAGAGGCGACTAATGGGTAGGAGTCGAGAGGTGAAGAGTGTATTTGTGTGTGTGCGTGTGTGCGTGCGTGTGTGTGTGAGTGTGTATGTGTCCGTTCGGCTTGCAGAGATAAGAATACGGCCGAGGCAAGAAGGCCCTGCCTGTCGTAAGTGGCGACTAATTGGTAGGAGTCGAGAGGTGAAAAGTGTTTTTGTGTGTGTGCGTGTGTGTGCGTGTGTGCGTGCTTGTGTGTGTGAGTGTGTATGTGTCCGTTCGGCTTGCAGAGATAAAAATACGGCCAAGGCAAGAAGGCCCTGCCTGTCGTAAGTGGCGACTAATTGGTAGGAGTCGAGAGGTTAAGAGTGTATGTGTGTGTGTGTGCGTGTGTGGGTGTGTGTGTGTGTTTGTGCGTGTGTAAGTGTGTGTGTGTGTGTGTATGTATGTGTGTGTCCATTCGGCTCGCAGAGATTAGAATACGGCCGAGGCAAGAAGGCCCTGCCTGTCGTAAGTGGCGACTAATTGGTAGGAGTCGAGAGGTGAAAAGTGTTTTTGTGTGTGTGCGTGTGTGTGCGTGTGTGCGTGCTTGTGTGTGTGAGTGTGTATGTGTCCGTTCGGCTTGCAGAGATAAGAATACGGCCAAGGCAAGAATGCCCTGCCTGTCGTAAGTGGCGACTAATTGGTAGGAGTCGAGAGGTGAAGAGTGTATGTGTGTGTGTGCGTGTGTGCGTGTGTGTGTGCGTGTGTGAGTGTGTGTGTCCGGTCGGCTCGCAGTGATAAGGACACGTCTGTGCCAAGAAGGCCCTGCCTGTCGTAAGCGGCGACTACTGCGTAGGAGTCGAGAGGTGAAGAGTGCATATGTGTAAGTGCGTGTGAGCGTGTGTGTGCGTGTGTGAGTGTGTGTGTATGTCCGGTCGGCTCTCAGAGATAAGAACACGGCCGTGGCAAGAAGGCCCTGCCTGTCGTAAGAGGCGACTAATGGGTAGGAGTCGAGAGGTGAAGAGTGTATGTGTGTGTGAGTGTGCGTGTGTGTGCGTGTGTGAATGTGTGTGTGTATTTGTGTGTGTGAGTGTGTGTGTGTCCAGTCGGCTCGCAGAGATAAGAACACGGCCGTGGCAAGAAGGCCCTGCCTGTCGTAAGAGGCGACTAATGGGTAGGAGTCGAGAGGTGAAGAGTGTATTTGTGTGTAAGTGTGCGTGTGTGTGCGTGTGTGTGTATTTGTGTGTGTGAGTGTGTGTGTCCAGTCGGCTCGCAGAGATAAGAACACGGCCGTGGCAAGAAGGCCCTGCCTGTCGTAAGAGGCGACTAATGGGTAGGAGTCGAGTGGTAAAGAGTATATATGTGTGTGCGTATGTGCGTGTGTGTGCGTGTGAGAGTGCGTGTGTTTGTGTGTGCGTGTGTGTGTGTGTCCGTTCCGCTTGCAGAGATAAGAATACAACCGAGGCAAGAAGGCCCTGCCTCTTGTAAGGGGCGACTAATAAGTAGGAGTCGAGAGGTGAAGAGTGTATGTGTGTATGAATGTGTGCGTGTGTGTGCGTGTGTGAGTATGTGTGTGTGTTAGTTCGGCTTGCAGAGATAAGAGCACGACCGAGGCAAGAAGGCCCTGCCTATCGTAAGAGGCGACTAATGGGTAGGAGTCGAGAGGTGAAGAGGGTACGTGAGTGTGTGCGTGTGTAGGTGTGTGTGTGTTTGTGCGTGTGTAAGTGTGTGTGTGTATGTTTGTGTGTGTCCATTCGGCTCGCAGAGATTAGAATACGGCAGAGGCAAGAAGGCCATGCCTGTCGTAAGAGGCGACTAATGGGTAGGAGTCGAGAGGTGAAGAGTGTATTTGTGTGTGTGCGTGTGTGCGTGCGTGTGTGTGTGAGTGTGTATGTGTCCGTTCGGCTTGCAGAGATAAGAATACGGCCGAGGCAAGAAGGCCCTGCCTGTCGTAAGTGGCGACTAATTGGTAGGAGTCGAGAGGTGAAAAGTGTTTTTGTGTGTGTGCGTGTGTGTGCGTGTGTGCGTGCTTGTGTGTGTGAGTGTGCATGTGTCCGTTCGGCTTGCAGAGATAAAAATACGGCCAAGGCAAGAAGGCCCTGCCTGTCGTAAGTGGCGACTAATTGGTAGGAGTCGAGAGGTGAAGAGTGTATGTGTGTGTGTGTGCGTGTGTGGGTGTGTGTGTGTGTTTGTGCGTGTGTAAGTGTGTGTGTGTGTATGTATGTGTGTGTCCATTCGGCTCGCAGAGATTAGATTACGGCCGAGGCAAGAAGGCCCTGCCTGTCGTAAGTGGCGACTAATTGGTAGGAGTCGAGAGGTGAAAAGTGTTTTTGTGTGTGTGCGTGTGTGTGCGTGTGTGCGTGCTTGTGTGTGTGAGTGTGTATGTGTCCGTTCGGCTTGCAGAGATGGAAATACGGCCAAGGCAAGAATGCCCTGCCTGTCGTAAGTGGCGACTAATTGGTAGGAGTCGAGAGGTGAAGAGTGTATTTGTGTGTGTGCGTGTGTGCGTGCGTGTGTGTGTGAGTGTGTATGTGTCCGTTCGGCTTGCAGTGATAAGAATACGGCCGAGGCAAGAAGGCCCTGCCTGTCGTAAGTGGCGACTAATTGGTAGGAGTCGAGAGGTGAAAAGTGTTTTTGTGTGTGTGCGTGTGTGTGCGTGTGTGTGTGAGTGTGTATGTGTCCGTTCGGCTTGCAGTGATAAGAATACGGCCGAGGCAAGAAGGCCCTGCTTGTCGTAAGTGGCGACTAATTGGTAGGAGTCGAGAGGTGAAAAGTGTTTTTGTGTGTGTGCGTGTGTGTGCGTGTGTGCGTGCTTGTGTGTGTGAGTGTGTATGTGTCCGTTCGGCTTGCAGAGATAAGAATACGGCCGAGGCAAGAAGGCCCTGCCTGTCGTAAGTGGCGACTAATTGGTAAGAGTCGAGAGGTGAAGAGTGTATGTGTGTGTGTGTGCGTGTGTGGGTGTGTGTGTGTGTTTGTGCATGTGTAAGTGTGTGTGTGTATGTATGTGTGTGTCCATTCGGCTCGCAGAGATTAGAATACGGCCGAGGCAAGAAGGCCATGCCTGTCGTAAGAGGCAACTAATGGGTAGGAGTCGAGAGGTGAAAAGTGTTTTTGTGTGTGTGCGTGTGTGTGCGTGTGTGCGTGCTTGTGTGTGTGAGTGTGTATGTGTCCGTTCGGCTTGCAGAGATAAGAATCCGGCCGAGGCAAGAATGCCCTGCTTGTTGTAAGTGGCGACTAATTGGTAGGAGTCGAGAGGTGAAGAGTGTATGTGTGTGTGTGCGTATGTGCGTGTGTGTGTGCGTGTGTGAGTGTGTGTGTCCAGTCGGCTCGCAGTGATAAGGACACGTCTGTGCCAAGAAGTCCCTGCCTGTCGTAAGCGGCGACTAATGCGTAGGAGTCGAGAGGTGAAGAGTGTATATGTGTAAGTGCGTTTGAGCGTGTGTGTGCGTGTGTGAGTGTGTGTGTGTGTCCGGTCGGCTCTCAGAGATAAGAACACGGCCGTGGCAAGAAGGCCCTGCCTGTCGTAAGAGGCGACTAATGGGTAGGAGTCGAGAGGTGAAGAGTGTATTTGTGTGTGAGTGTGCGTGTGTGCCTGTGTGTGCGTGTGTGAGTGTGTGTGTGTATTTGTGTGTGTGAGTGTGTGTGTCCAGTCGGCTCGCAGAGATAAGAACACGGCCGTGGCAAAAAGGCCCTGCCTGTCGTAAGGAGGCGACTAGAGGGTAGGAGTCGAGTGGTGAAGAGTGTATATGTGTGTGCGTATGTGCGTGTGTGTGCGTGTGTGAGTATGTGTGTGTGTCTGTTTGGCTTGCAGAGATAAGAATACGGCCGAGGCAAGAAGGCCCTGCCTGTCGTGAGAGTCGAGTAATAGGTATGTGTGTGAGTGTCAGTGTGTGTGTGTGTCCGGTCGGCTCGCAGAGATGAGAACACGGCCGTGGCAAGAAGGCACTGCCTGTCGTTAAGAGGCGACTAATAGGTAGGAGTCGAGAGGTGAAGGGTGTATGTGTGTGTGCGTGTGTGCGTGTGTGTGCGTGTGTGTGTGTATGTGTGTGTCTGTTTGGCTTGCAGAGATAAGAATACGGCCAAGGCAAGAAGGCCCTGCCTCTTGTAAAGGGCGACTAATAAGTAGGAGTCGAGAGGTGAAGAGTGTATGTGTGTATGCGTGTGTGCGTGTGTGTGCGTGTGTGTGCGTGTGTGAGTATGTGTGTGTGTTAGTTCGGCTTGCAGAGATAAAAGCACGACCGAGGCAAGAAAGCCCTGCCTATCGTAAGAGGCGATTAATAGGTAGGAGTCGAGAGGTGAAGAGTGTATGTGTGTGTGTGCGTGTGTGCGTGTGTGTGCGTGTGAGCGTGCGTGTGTGTGTGAGTGTGTGTGTGTGTCCGTTCGGCTTGCAGAGATAAGAATACGGCCGAGGCAAGAAGGCCCTGCCTGTCGTAAGAGGCGACTAATAGGTAGGAGTCGAGAGGTGAAGAATGTATGTGTGTGTGCGTGTGTGCGTGTTTGTGTGTGTGTGAGTGTATATGTGTGTGCGTGTGTGCGTGTGTGAGTATGTGTGTGTGTCCGTTCGTCTTGCAGAGATAAGAACACAGCCAAGGCAAGAAGGCCCTGCCTGTCGTGAGAGTCGAGTAATAGGTATGTGTGTGAGTGTCAGTGTGTGTGTGTGTCCGGTCGGCTCGCAGCGATGAGAACACGGCCGTGGCAAGAAGGCACTGCCTGTCGTTAAGAGGCGACTAATAGGTAGGAGTCGAGAGGTGAAGGGTGTATGTGTGTGTGCGTGTGTGCGTGTGTGTGCGTGTGTGTGTGTATGTGTGTGTCTGTTTGGCTTGCAGAGATAAGAATACGGCCAAGGCAAGAAGGCCCTGCCTCTTGTAAAGGGCGACTAATAAGTAGGAGTCGAGAGGTGAAGAGTGTATGTGTGTATGCGTGTGTGCGTGTGTGTGCGTGTGTGTGCGTGTGTGAGTATGTGTGTGTGTTAGTTCGGCTTGCAGAGATAAAAGCACGACCGAGGCAAGAAAGCCCTGCCTATCGTAAGAGGCGATTAATAGGTAGGAGTCGAGAGGTGAAGAGTGTATGTGTGTGTGTGCGTGTGTGCGTGTGTGTGCGTGTGAGCGTGCGTGTGTGTGTGAGTGTGTGTGTGTGTCCGTTCGGCTTGCAGAGATAAGAATACGGCCGAGGCAAGAAGGCCCTGCCTGTCGTAAGTGGCGACTAATTGGTAGGAGTCGAGAGGTGAAGAGTGTATGTGTGTGCGTGTGTGCGTGTGTGTGCGTGTGTGCGTGCGTGTGTGTGTGAGTGTGCGTGTGTCCGTTCGGCTTGCAGAGATAAGAATACGGCCGAGGCAAGAAGGCCCTGCCTGTCGTAAGCGGCGACTAATGCGTAGGAGTCGAGAGGTGAAGAGTGTATGTGTGTAAGTGCGTGTGTTTGTGTGTGTGCGTGTGTGAGTGTGTGTGTGTCCGGTCGGCTCGCAGAGATAAGAACACGGCCGTGGCAAGAAGGCCCTGCCTGTCGTAAGAGGCGGCTAATGGGTAGGAGTCGAGAGGTGAAGAGTGTATGTGTGTGTGAGTGTGCGGGTGTGTGCGTGTGTAAGTGTGTGTGTGTATTTGTGTGTGTGAGTGTGTGTGTGTCCAGTCGGCTCGCAGAGATAAGAACACGGCCGTGGCAAGAAGGCCCTGCCTGTCGTGAGAGGCGACTAATGGGTAGGAGTCGAAAGGTGAAGAGTGTTTGTGTGTGTGAGTGTGCGTGTGTGCGTGTGTGTGCGTGTGTGAGTGTGTGTGTGTATTTGTGTGTGTGAGTGTGTGTGTCTAGTTGGCCTGCAGAGATAAGAACACGGCCGTGGCAAGAAGGCCATGCCTGTCGTAAGAGGCGACTAATAAGTAGGAGTCGAGTGGTGAAGAGTGTATATGTGTGTGCGTATGTGCGTGTGTGTGCGTGTAAGAGTGTGTATGTGTGTGTGTCCGTTCGGCTTTCATAGATAAGAGCACGACCGAGGCAAGAAGGCCCTGCCTATTCGTAAGAGGCGACTAATAGGTAGGAGTCGAGAGGTGATGAATGTATGTGTGTGTGCGTGTGTGCGTGTTTGTGTGCGTGTTTGTGTGTGTGTGAGTGTATGTGTGTGTGCGTGTGTGCGTGCGTGAGTGTGTGTGTGTTTGTGAGTGTGTGTGTATGTGTGTGTGTCCCTTCGGCTTGCAGAGATAAGAACACGGCTGAGGCAAGAAGGCCCTGCCTGTCGTGAGAGACGACTAATAGGTACGAGTCGAGAGGTGAAGAATGTATGTGTGTGTGCGTATGTGCGTGTTTGTGTGTGTGTGAGTGTATGTGTGTGTGCGTGTGTGCGTGCGTGTGTGCGTGTGTGAGTGTGAGTGTATTTGTGTATGTGTGTGTCCGTTCGGCTTGCAGAGATAAGAACACGGCCGTGGCAAGAAGTACCTGCCTGTCGTAAGAGGAGAATAATGGGTAGGAGTCGAGAGGTAAAGAGTGTGTGCGTGTGTGTGTGTGTGCGTGTGTGAGTGGGCGTGTGTGTGTGTGTGTCCGTTCGGCTTGCAGAGATAAGAACACGGCCGTGGCAAAAAGTCCCTGCCTGTCGTAAGAGGGGAATAATGAGTAGGAGTCGAGAGGTGAAGAGTGTATGTGTGTGGGTGCGTGTGTGCGTGTGTGTGTGCATGTGTGAGTATGTGTGTGTGTCCGTTCGGCTTGCAGAGATAAGAACACGGCCGAGGCAAGAAGGCCCTGCCTGTCGTGAGAGACGACTAATAGGTAGGAGTCGAGAGGTGAAGAATGTATGTGTGTGTGCGTATGTGCGTGTTTGTGTGTGTGTGTGAGTGTATGTGTGTGTGCGTGTGTGCGTGCGTGTGTGCGTGTGTGTGTGTGTGAGTGTGTGTGTGTATGTGTGTGTCCGTTCGGCTTGCAGAGATAAAGACACGGCCGTGGCAAGAAGTACCTGCCTGTCGTAAGAGGAGAATAATGGGTAGGAGTCGAGAGGTGAAGAGTGTGTGCGTGTGCGTGTGCGTGTGCGTGTGTGTGTGTGTGCGTGTGTGTGTGTGTGTCAGTTCTGCTTGCAGAGATAAGAACACGGCCGTGGCGAAAAGTCCATGCCTGTCGTAAGAGGGGAATAATGGGTAGGAGTCGAGAGGTGAAGAGAGTATGTGTGTGTGTGTGCGTGTGTGCGTACGTGTGTGCGTGTATGCGTGTGTGTGTGTGAGTGTGTGTGTGTCCGTTCGGCTCGCAGAGATAAGAACACGGCCGTGGCAAGAAGTCCCTGCCTGTCGTAAGAGGCGACTAATGAAGAGGAGTCGACAGGTGAAGAGTGTATGTGTCTTTGTGTGTGTGCGTGTGTTTGTGCGTGTGTGACTATGTGTGTGTATGTGTGTGTGTGTGTGTGTCCGTTTGGCTTGCAGAGATAAGAACACGGCCGTGGCAAGAAGTCCCTGCCTGTCGTAAGAGGCGACTAATGGGTAGGAGTCGAGAGGTGAAGAGGGTACGTGAGTGTGTGCGTGTGTGGGTGTGTGTGTGTTTGTGCGTGTGTAAGTGTGTGTGTGTATGTTTGTGTGTGTCCATTCGGCTCGCAGAGATTAGAATACGGCAGAGGCAAGAAGGCCATGCCTGTCGTAAGAGGCGACTAATGGGTAGGAGTCGAGAGGTGAAGAGTGTATTTGTGTGTGTGCGTGTGTGCGTGCGTGTGTGTGTGAGTGTGTATGTGTCCGTTCGGCTTGCAGAGATAAGAATACGGCCGAGGCAAGAAGGCCCTGCCTGTCGTAAGTGGCGACTAATTGGTAGGAGTCGAGAGGTGAAAAGTGTTTTTGTGTGTGTGCGTGTGTGTGCGTGTGTGCGTGCTTGTGTGTGTGAGTGTGTATGTGTCCGTTCGGCTTGCAGAGATAAAAATACGGCCAAGGCAAGAAGGCCCTGCCTGTCGTAAGTGGCGACTAATTGGTAGGAGTCGAGAGGTTAAGAGTGTATGTGTGTGTGTGTGTGCGTGTGTGGGTGTGTGTGTGTGTTTGTGCGTGTGTAAGTGTGTGTGTGTGTGTGTGTATGTATGTGTGTGTCCATTCGGCTCGCAGAGATTAGAATACGGCCGAGGCAAGAAGGCCCTGCCTGTCGTAAGTGGCGACTAATTGGTAGGAGTCGAGAGGTGAAAAGTGTTTTTGTGTGTGTGCGTGTGTGTGCGTGTGTGCGTGCTTGTGTGTGTGAGTGTGTATGTGTCCGTTCGGCTTGCAGAGATAAGAATACGGCCAAGGCAAGAATGCCCTGCCTGTCGTAAGTGGCGACTAATTGGTAGGAGTCGAGAGGTGAAGAGTGTATGTGTGTGTGTGCGTGTGTGCGTGTGTGTGTGCGTGTGTGAGTGTGTGTGTCCGGTCGGCTCGCAGTGATAAGGACACGTCTGTGCCAAGAAGGCCCTGCCTGTCGTAAGCGGCGACTACTGCGTAGGAGTCGAGAGGTGAAGAGTGCATATGTGTAAGTGCGTGTGAGCGTGTGTGTGCGTGTGTGAGTGTGTGTGTATGTCCGGTCGGCTCTCAGAGATAAGAACACGGCCGTGGCAAGAAGGCCCTGCCTGTCGTAAGAGGCGACTAATGGGTAGGAGTCGAGAGGTGAAGAGTGTATGTGTGTGTGAGTGTGCGTGTGTGTGCGTGTGTGAATGTGTGTGTGTATTTGTGTGTGTGAGTGTGTGTGTGTCCAGTCGGCTCGCAGAGATAAGAACACGGCCGTGGCAAGAAGGCCCTGCCTGTCGTAAGAGGCGACTAATGGGTAGGAGTCGAGAGGTGAAGAGTGTATTTGTGTGTAAGTGTGCGTGTGTGTGCGTGTGTGTGTATTTGTGTGTGTGAGTGTGTGTGTCCAGTCGGCTCGCAGAGATAAGAACACGGCCGTGGCAAGAAGGCCCTGCCTGTCGTAAGAGGCGACTAATGGGTATGAGTCGAGTGGTAAAGAGTATATATGTGTGTGCGTATGTGCGTGTGTGTGCGTGTGAGAGTGCGTGTGTTTGTGTGTGCGTGTGTGTGTGTGTCCGTTCCGCTTGCAGAGATAAGAATACAACCGAGGCAAGAAGGCCCTGCCTCTTGTAAGGGGCGACTAATAAGTAGGAGTCGAGAGGTGAAGAGTGTATGTGTGTATGAATGTGTGCGTGTGTGTGCGTGTGTGAGTATGTGTGTGTGTTAGTTCGGCTTGCAGAGATAAGAGCACGACCGAGGCAAGAAGGCCCTGCCTATCGTAAGAGGCGACTAATGGGTAGGAGTCGAGAGGTGAAGAGGGTACGTGAGTGTGTGCGTGTGTAGGTGTGTGTGTGTTTGTGCGTGTGTAAGTGTGTGTGTGTATGTTTGTGTGTGTCCATTCGGCTCGCAGAGATTAGAATACGGCAGAGGCAAGAAGGCCATGCCTGTCGTAAGAGGCGACTAATGGGTAGGAGTCGAGAGGTGAAGAGTGTATTTGTGTGTGTGCGTGTGTGCGTGCGTGTGTGTGTGAGTGTGTATGTGTCCGTTCGGCTTGCAGAGATAAGAATACGGCCGAGGCAAGAAGGCCCTGCCTGTCGTAAGTGGCGACTAATTGGTAGGAGTCGAGAGGTGAAAAGTGTTTTTGTGTGTGTGCGTGTGTGTGCGTGTGTGCGTGCTTGTGTGTGTGAGTGTGCATGTGTCCGTTCGGCTTGCAGAGATAAAAATACGGCCAAGGCAAGAAGGCCCTGCCTGTCGTAAGTGGCGACTAATTGGTAGGAGTCGAGAGGTGAAGAGTGTATGTGTGTGTGTGTGCGTGTGTGGGTGTGTGTGTGTGTTTGTGCGTGTGTAAGTGTGTGTGTGTGTATGTATGTGTGTGTCCATTCGGCTCGCAGAGATTAGATTACGGCCGAGGCAAGAAGGCCCTGCCTGTCGTAAGTGGCGACTAATTGGTAGGAGTCGAGAGGTGAAAAGTGTTTTTGTGTGTGTGCGTGTGTGTGCGTGTGTGCGTGCTTGTGTGTGTGAGTGTGTATGTGTCCGTTCGGCTTGCAGAGATGGAAATACGGCCAAGGCAAGAATGCCCTGCCTGTCGTAAGTGGCGACTAATTGGTAGGAGTCGAGAGGTGAAGAGTGTATTTGTGTGTGTGCGTGTGTGCGTGCGTGTGTGTGTGAGTGTGTATGTGTCCGTTCGGCTTGCAGTGATAAGAATACGGCCGAGGCAAGAAGGCCCTGCCTGTCGTAAGTGGCGACTAATTGGTAGGAGTCGAGAGGTGAAAAGTGTTTTTGTGTGTGTGCGTGTGTGTGCGTGTGTGTGTGAGTGTGTATGTGTCCGTTCGGCTTGCAGTGATAAGAATACGGCCGAGGCAAGAAGGCCCTGCTTGTCGTAAGTGGCGACTAATTGGTAGGAGTCGAGAGGTGAAAAGTGTTTTTGTGTGTGTGCGTGTGTGTGCGTGTGTGCGTGCTTGTGTGTGTGAGTGTGTATGTGTCCGTTCGGCTTGCAGAGATAAGAATACGGCCGAGGCAAGAAGGCCCTGCCTGTCGTAAGTGGCGACTAATTGGTAAGAGTCGAGAGGTGAAGAGTGTATGTGTGTGTGTGTGCGTGTGTGGGTGTGTGTGTGTGTTTGTGCGTGTGTAAGTGTGTGTGTGTATGTATGTGTGTGTCCATTCGGCTCGCAGAGATTAGAATACGGCCGAGGCAAGAAGGCCATGCCTGTCGTAAGAGGCAACTAATGGGTAGGAGTCGAGAGGTGAAAAGTGTTTTTGTGTGTGTGCGTGTGTGTGCGTGTGTGCGTGCTTGTGTGTGTGAGTGTGTATGTGTCCGTTCGGCTTGCAGAGATAAGAATCCGGCCGAGGCAAGAATGCCCTGCTTGTTGTAAGTGGCGACTAATTGGTAGGAGTCGAGAGGTGAAGAGTGTATGTGTGTGTGTGCGTATGTGCGTGTGTGTGTGCGTGTGTGAGTGTGTGTGTCCAGTCGGCTCGCAGTGATAAGGACACGTCTGTGCCAAGAAGTCCCTGCCTGTCGTAAGCGGCGACTAATGCGTAGGAGTCGAGAGGTGAAGAGTGTATATGTGTAAGTGCGTTTGAGCGTGTGTGTGCGTGTGTGAGTGTGTGTGTGTGTCCGGTCGGCTCTCAGAGATAAGAACACGGCCGTGGCAAGAAGGCCCTGCCTGTCGTAAGAGGCGACTAATGGGTAGGAGTCGAGAGGTGAAGAGTGTATTTGTGTGTGAGTGTGCGTGTGTGCCTGTGTGTGCGTGTGTGAGTGTGTGTGTGTATTTGTGTGTGTGAGTGTGTGTGTCCAGTCGGCTCGCAGAGATAAGAACACGGCCGTGGCAAAAAGGCCCTGCCTGTCGTAAGGAGGCGACTAGAGGGTAGGAGTCGAGTGGTGAAGAGTGTATATGTGTGTGCGTATGTGCGTGTGTGTGCGTGTGAGAGTGTGTGTGTATATGTGTGTGTGTCCATTCGGCTTGCAGAGATAAGAGCACGACCAAGGCAAGAAGGCCCTGCCTATCGTAAGAGCCGACCAATAGGTAGGAGTCAAGAGGTGAAGAGTATACGTGTGTGTGTGTGCGTGTGTGCGTGTGTGTGTGAGTATGTGTGTGTATGTGTGTGTGTATGTGTGTGTATCCCTTCGGCTTGCAGAGATAAGCCTACGTCCGTGGCAAGAAGGCCATGCTTGCTGTAAGGCGCGACTAATGGGTAGGAGTCGAGAGGTGAAGCGTGTATGTGTGTGTATGTGTGTATGTGTGCAAGTGTGTGTGTGTGTGTGTCCGTTCGGTTTGCAGAGATAGGTAATCGTCCGTGGCAAGAAGGCCCTGCCTGTCTTAAGAGGCGACTAATGAATAGGAGTCGAGAGGTGAAGAGTGTGTGCGTGTGCGTGTGCGTGCGTGTGCGTGTGTAAGTGTTTGGCTTGCAGAGATAAGAATACGGCCAAGGCAAGAAGGCCCTGCCTCTTGTAATGGGCGACTAATAAGTAGGAGTCGAGAGGTGGAGAGTGTAAGTGTGTGTGTGCGTGTGTGCGTGTGTGTGCGTGTGTGAGTATGTGTGTGTGTTAGTTCGGCTTGCAGAAATAAGAACACGACCGAGGCAAGCAGGCCCTGCCTATCGTAAGAGGCGACTAATAGGTAGGAGTCGAGAGGTGAAGAGTGTATGTGTGTGTGTGCGTGTGTGCGTGTGTGTGTGCGTGTGTGAGTATGTGTGTGTGTCTGTTTGGCTTGCAGAGATAAGAATACGGCCGAGGCAAGAAGGCATTTCCTCTTGTAAGGGGCGACTAATAGGTAGGATTAGAGAGGTGAAGAATGTATGTGTGTGTGCGTGTGTGCGTGTTTGTGTGTGTGTGAGTGTATGTGTGTGTGCGTGTATGCGTGCGTGTGTGCGTGTGTGTGTGTGTGAGTGTGTGTGTGTGTATGTGTGTGTGTGTGTGTCCCTTCGCTCGCAGAGATAAGAAAAAAGCGGTGGCAAGAAGGCCATGCCTGTCGTAAGAGGCGACTAATGGATAGGAGTCGAGAGGTGGAGAGTGTGTGCGTGTGCGTGTGCGTGTGCGTTTGCGTGTGTGTGTGTGTGCGTGTGTGTGTGTGTCCGTTTGGCTTGCAGAGATAAGAACACGGCCGTGGCAAGATGTCCCTGCCTGTCGTAAGAGGAGAATAATGGGTAGGAGTCGAGAGGTGAAGAGTGTATGTGTGTGTGTGTGTGCGTGTGTGCGTGCGTGTGTTAGTGTGTGTGTGTATGTGTGTGTGTCAGTGTGTGTGTGTGTCCTGTCGGCTCGCAGAGATGAGAACACGGCCGTGGCAAGAAGGCACTGCCTGTCGTTAAGAGGCGACTAACGGGTAGTAGTCGAGAGGTGAAGAGTGTATGTGTGTGTGTGTGCGTGTGTGTGTGTGTGTGCGTGTGTGTGTGTGTATGTGTGTGTGTCTGTTTGGCTTGCAAAGATAAGAATACGGCCGAGGCAAGAAGGCCTTGCCTCTTGTAAGGGGCGACTAATAAGTAGGAGTCGAGAGGTGAAGAGTGTATGTGTGTATGCGTGTGTGCGTGTGTGTGCGTGTGTGAGTATGTGTGTGTGTTAGTTCGGCTTGCAGAGATAAGAGCACGACCGAGGCAAGAAAGCCCTGCCTATCGTAAGAGGCGACTAATAGGTAGGAGTCGAGAGGTGAAGAGTGTATGTGTGTGTGTGCGTGTGTGCGTGTGTGTGCGTGTGAGCGTGCGTGTGTGTGTGAGTGTGTGTGTGTCCGTTCGGCTTGCAGGGATAAGAATACGGCCGAGGCAAGAAGGCACTGCCTGTCGTAAGTGGCGACTAATTGGTAGGAGTCGAGAGGTGAAGAGTGTATGTGTGTGTGTGCGTGTTTGCGTGTGTGTGCGTGTGTGCGTGCGTGTGTGTGTGAGTGTGTGTGTGTCCGTTCGGCTTGCAGAGATAAGAATACGGCCGAAACAAGAAGGCCCTGCCTGTCGTAAGTGGCGACTAATGGGTAGGAGTCGAGAGGTGAAGAGTGTATGTGTGTGTGTGTGCGTGTGTGCGTGTATGTGTGCGTGTGTGAGTGTGTGTGTCCGGTCGGCTCGCAGTGATAAGGACACGTCCGTGCCAAGAAGGCCCTGCCTGTCGTAAGCGGCAACTAATTGGTAGGAGTCGAAAGGTGAAAAGTGTTTTTGTGTGTGTGCGTGTGTGTGCGTGTGTGCGTGCTTGTGTGTGTGAGTGTGTATGTGTCCGTTCGGCTTGCAGAGATAAGAATACGGCCGAGGCAAGAAGGCCCTGCCTGTCGTAAGTGGCGACTTATTGGTAGGAGTCGAGAGGTGAAGAGTGTATGTGTGTGTGTGTGCGTGTGTGGGTGTGTGTGTGTTTGTGCGTGTGTAAGTGTGTGTGTGTATGTATGTGTGTGTCCATTCGGCTCGCAGAGATTAGAATACGGCCGAGGCAAGAAGGCCATGCCTGTCGTAAGAGGCAACTAATGGGTAGGAGTCGAGAGGTGAAAAGTGTTTTTGTGTGTGTGCATGTGTGTGTGAGTGTGTATGTGTCCGTTCGGCTTGCAGAGATAAGAATACGGCCGAGGCAAGAATGCCCTGCCTGTCGTAAGTGGCGACTAATTGGTAGGAGTCGAGAGGTGAAGAGTGTATATGTGTGTGTGCGTGTGTGCGTGGGTGTGTGCGTGTGTGAGTGTGTGTGTCCGGTCGGCTCGCAGTGATAAGGACACGTCCGTGCCAAGAAGGCCCTGCCTGTCGTAAGCGGCGACTAATGCGTAGGAGTCGAGAGGTGAAGAGTGTATGTGTGTAAGTGCGTGTGAGCGTGTGTGTGCGTGTGTGAGTGTGTGTGTGTGTCCATTCGGCTCTCAGATATAAGAACACGGCCGTGGCAAGAAGGCCCTGCCTGTCGTAATAGGCGACTAATGGGTAGGGGTCGAGAGGTGAAGAGTGTATGTGTGTGTGAGTGTGCGTGTGTGTGCGTGTGTGAGTGTGTGTGTGTATTTGTGTGTGAGTGTGTGTGTGTCCAGTCGGCTCGCAGAGATAAGAACACGGCCGTGGCAAGAAGGCCCTGCCTGTCGTAAGAGGCGACTAATGGGTAGGAGTCGAGAGGTGAAGAGTGTATTTGTGTGTGAGTGTGCGTGTGTGCGTGTGTGTGCGTGTGTGAGTGTGTGTGTGTGTATTTATGTGTGTGAGTGTGTGTGTCCAGTCGGCTCGCAGAGATAAGAACACGGCCGTGGCAAGAAGGCCCTGCCTATCGTAAGAGCCGACTAATAGGTAGGAGTCAAGAGGTGAAGAGTGTATGTGTGTGTGTGCGTGTGTGCGTGTGTGTGAGTATGTGTGTGTATGTGTGTGTGTATGTGTGTGTGTATCCCTTCGGCTCGCAGAGATAAGCATACGTCTGTGGCAAGAAGGCCATGCTTGCTGTAAGGAGCGACTAATGGGTAGGAGTCGAGAGGTGAAGCGTGTATGTGTGTGTGTGTGTGTATGTGTGCAAGTGTGTGTGTATGTGTGTCCGTTCGGTTTGCAGAGATAGGTGTACGTCCGTGGCAAGAAGGCCCTGCCTGTCTTAAGAGGCGACTAATGGATAGGAGTCGAGAGGTGGAGAGTGTGTGCGTGTGCGTGTGCGTGTGCGTGTGCGTGTGCGTGTGCGTGTGCGTGTGCGTGTGCGTGTGTGTGTGTGAGTGTATGTGTGTGTGCGTGTATGCGTGCGTGTGTGCGTGTGTGTGTGTGAGTGTGTGTGTGTATGTGTGTGTGTGTGTCCCTTCGCTCGCAGAGATAAGAAAAAAGCGGTGGCAAGAAGGCCATGCCTGTCGTAAGAGGCGACTAATGGATAGGAGTCGAGAGGTGGAGAGTGTGTGCGTGTGCGTGTGCGTGTGCGTGTGCGTGTGCGTGTGTGTGTGTGTGCGTGTGTGTGTGTGTGTCCGTTTGGCTTGCAGAGATAAGAACACGGCTGTTGCAAGAAGTCCCTGCCTATCGTAAGAGGAGAATAATGGGTAGGAGTCGAGAGGTGAAGAGTGTATGTGTGTGTGTGCGTGTGTGCGTGCGTGTGTGAGTGTGTGTGTGTATGTGTGTGTGTCAGTGTGTGTGTGTGTCCGGTCGGCTCGCAGAGATGAGAACACGGCCGTGGCAAGAAGGCACTGCCTGTCGTTAAGAGGCGACTAATGGGTAGGAGTCGAGAGGTGAAGAGTGTATGTGTGTGTGCGTGTGTGTGTGTGCGTGTGAGCGTGCGTGTGTGTGTGAGTGTGTGTGTGTCCGTTCGGCTTGCAGAGATAAGAATACGGCCGAGGCAAGAAGGCACTGCCTGTCGTAAGTGGCGACTAATTGGTAGGAGTCGAGAGGTGAAGAGTGTATGTGTGTGTGTGCGTGTGTGCGTGTGTGTGCGTGTGTGTGTGTATGTGTGTGTGTCTGTTTGGCTTGCAGAGATAAGAATACGGCCGAGGCAAGAAGGCCTTGCCTCTTGTAAGGGGCGACTAATAAGTAGGAGTCGAGAGGTGAAGAGTGTATGTGTGTATGCGTGTGTGCGTGTGTGTGCGTGTGTGAGTATGTGTGTGTGTTAGTTTGGCTTGCAGAGATAAGAGCACGACCGAGGCAAGAAAGCCCTGCCTATCATAAGAGGCGACTAATAGGTAGGAGTCGAGAGGTGAAGAGTGTATGTGTGTGTGTGCGTGTGTGTGTGTGTGTGTGTGCGTGTGAGCGTGCGTGTGTGTGTGAGTGTGTGTGTGTCCGTTCGGCTTGCAGAGATAAGAATACGGCCGTGGCAAAAAGGCCCTGAGTGTCGTAAGAGGCGACTAATGGGTAGGAGTCGAGAGGTGAAGAGTGTATGTGTGTGTGTGTGTGTGTGTGTTTGTGTGCGTGTGTGCGTGTGTGTGTGCGTGTGTGAGTGTGTGTGCGTGTGCGTGTGTGTGTGTGTGTGAGTGTATGTGTGTGTGCGTGTATGCGTGCGTGTGTGCGTGTGCGTGTGTGAGTGTGTGTGTGTATGTGTGTGTGTGTGTGTCCCTTCGCTCGCAGAGATAAGAAAAAAGCGGTGGCAAGAAGGCCATGCCTGTCGTAAGAGGCGACTAATGGGTAGGAGTCGAGAGATGAAGAGTGTATGTGTGTGTGTGTGTGCGTTTGTGTGCGTGTGTGCGTGTGCGTGTGCGTGTGCGTGTGCGTGTGCGTGTGCGTGTGTGTGTGTGTGTGAGTGTATGTGTGTGTGCGTGTATGCGTGCGTGTGTGCGTGTGTGTGTGTGAGTGTGTGTGTGTATGTGTGTGTGTGTGTGTCCCTTCGCTCGCAGAGATAAGAAAAAAGCGGTGGCAAGAAGGCCATGCCTGTCGTAAGAGGCGACTAATGGATTGGAGTCGAGAGGTGGAGAGTGTGTGCGTGTGCGTGTGCGTGTGCGTGTGCGTGTGCGTGTGTGTGTGTGTGCGTGTGTGTCCGTTTGGCTTGCAGAGATAAGAACACGGCCGTGGCAAGATGTCCCTGCCTGTCGTAAGAGGAGAATAATGGGTAGGAGTCGAGAGGTAAAGAGTGTATGTGTGTGTGTGTGTGCGTGTGTGCGTGCGTGTGTTAGTGTGTGTGTGTATGTGTGTGTGTCAGTGTGTGTGTGTGTCCTGTCGGCTCGCAGAGATGAGAACACGGCCGTGGCAAGAAGGCACTGCCTGTCGTTAAGAGGCGACTAACGGGTAGTAGTCGAGAGGTGAAGAGTGTATGTGTGTGTGTGTGCGTGTGTGTGTGTGTGTGCGTGTGTGTGTGTATGTGTGTGTGTCTGTTTGGCTTGCAAAGATAAGAATACGGCCGAGGCAAGAAGGCCTTGCCTCTTGTAAGGGGCGACTAATAAGTAGGAGTCGAGAGGTGAAGAGTGTATGTGTGTATGCGTGTGTGCGTGTGTGTGCGTGTGTGAGTATGTGTGTGTGTTAGTTCGGCTTGCAGAGATAAGAGCACGACCGAGGCAAGAAAGCCCTGCCTATCGTAAGAGGCGACTAATAGGTAGGAGTCGAGAGGTGAAGAGTGTATGTGTGTGTGTGCGTGTGTGCGTGTGTGTGCGTGTGAGCGTGCGTGTGTGTGTGAGTGTGTGTGTGTCCGTTCGGCTTGCAGGGATAAGAATACGGCCGAGGCAAGAAGGCACTGCCTGTCGTAAGTGGCGACTAATTGGTAGGAGTCGAGAGGTGAAGAGTGTATGTGTGTGTGTGCGTGTTTGCGTGTGTGTGCGTGTGTGCGTGCGTGTGTGTGTGAGTGTGTGTGTGTCCGTTCGGCTTGCAGAGATAAGAATACGGCCGAAACAAGAAGGCCCTGCCTGTCGTAAGTGGCGACTAATGGGTAGGAGTCGAGAGGTGAAGAGTGTATGTGTGTGTGTGTGCGTGTGTGCGTGTATGTGTGCGTGTGTGAGTGTGTGTGTCCGGTCGGCTCGCAGTGATAAGGACACGTCCGTGCCAAGAAGGCCCTGCCTGTCGTAAGCGGCAACTAATTGGTAGGAGTCGAAAGGTGAAAAGTGTTTTTGTGTGTGTGCGTGTGTGTGCGTGTGTGCGTGCTTGTGTGTGTGAGTGTGTATGTGTCCGTTCGGCTTGCAGAGATAAGAATACGGCCGAGGCAAGAAGGCCCTGCCTGTCGTAAGTGGCGACTTATTGGTAGGAGTCGAGAGGTGAAGAGTGTATGTGTGTGTGTGTGCGTGTGTGGGTGTGTGTGTGTTTGTGCGTGTGTAAGTGTGTGTGTGTATGTATGTGTGTGTCCATTCGGCTCGCAGAGATTAGAATACGGCCGAGGCAAGAAGGCCATGCCTGTCGTAAGAGGCAACTAATGGGTAGGAGTCGAGA
>NW_027311886.1:3042500-3060000 GCF_040954645.1 Diabrotica undecimpunctata
AGTGTGTGTGTGTATGTGTGTGTGTCAGTGTGTGTGTGTGTCCGGTCGGCTCGCAGAGATGAGAACACGGCCGTGGCAAGAAGGCACTGCTTGTCGTTAAGAGGCGACTAATGGGTAGGAGTCGAGAGGTGAAGAGTGTATGTGTGTGTGTGCGTGTGTGTGCGTGTGTGTGTGTGCGTGTGAGCGTGCGTGTGTGTGTGAGTGTGTGTGTGTCCGTTCGGCTTGCAGAGATAAGAATACGGCCTAGGCAAGAAGGCACTGCCTGTCGTAAGTGGCGACTAATTGGTAGGAGTCGAGAGGTGAAGAGTGTATGTGTGTGTGTGCGTGTGTGCGTGTGTGTGCGTGTGTGTGTGTGTATGTGTGTGTGTCTGTTTGGCTTGCAGAGATAAGAATACGGCCGAGGCAAGAAGGCCTTGCCTCTTGTAAGGGGCGACTAATAAGTAGGAGTCGAGAGGTGAAGAGTGTATGTGTGTATGCGTGTGTGCGTGTGTGTGCGTGTGTGAGTATGTGTGTGTGTTAGTTCGGCTTGCAGAGATAAGAGCACGACCGAGGCAAGAAAGCCCTGCCTATCATAAGAGGCGACTAATAGGTAGGAGTCGAGAGGTGAAGAGTGTATGTGTGTGTGTGCGTGTGTGTGTGTGTGTGTGTGCGTGTGAGCGTGCGTGTGTGTGTGAGTGTGTGTGTGTCCGTTCGGCTTGCAGAGATAAGAATACGGCCGAGGCAAGAAGGCACTGCCTGTCGTAAGTGGCGACTAATTGGTAGGAGTCGAGAGGTGAAGAGTGTATGTGTGTGTGTGCGTGTGTGCGTTTGTGTGCGTGTGTGCGTGCGTGTGTGTGTGAGTGTGTGTGGGTCCGTTCGGCTTGCAGAGATAAGAATACGGCCGAGGCAAGAAGGCCCTGCCTATCGTAAGTGGCGACTAATTGGTAGGAGTCGAGAAGTGAAGAATGTATGTGTGTGTGTGTGCGTGTGTGCGTGTATGTGTGCGTGTGTGAGTGTGTGTGTCCGGTCGGCTCGCAGTGATAAGGACACGTCCGTGCCAAGAAGGCCCTGCCTGTCGTAAGCGGCGACTAATGCGTAGGAGTCGAGTGATGAAGAGTGTATGTGTGTAAGTGCGTGTGTTTGTGTGTGTGCGTGTGTGAGTGTGTGTGTGTCCGGTCGGCTCGCTGAGATAAGAACACGTCCGTGCCAAGAAGGCCCTGCCTGTCGTAAGAGGCGACTAATGGGTAGGAGTCGAGAGGTGAAGAGTGTATTTGTGTGTGTGTGTGAGTGTGTGCGTGTGTGTGCGTGTGTGCGTGCGTGTGTGTGTGAGTGTGTATGTGTCCGTTCGGCTTGCAGAGATAAGAAAAAGGCCGAGGCAAGAAGGCCCTGCCTGTCGTAAGTGGCGACTAATTGGTAGGAGTCGAGAGGTGAAGAGTGTATGTGTGTGTGTGTGCGTGTGTGCGTGTGTGTGCGTGTGTGCGTGCGTGTGTGTGTGAGTGTGTGTGTGTCCGTTCGGCTTGCAGAGATAAGAATACGGCCGAGGCAAAAAGGCCGTGCCTGTCGTAAGCGGCGACTAATGCGTAGGAGTCGAGAGGTGAAGAGTGTATGTGTGTAAGTGCGTGTGTTTGTGTGCGTGCGTGTGTGAGTGTGTGTGTGTGTCCGGTCGGCTCGCAGAGATAAGAACACGGCCGTGGCAAGAAGGCCCTGCCTGTCGTAAGAGGCGGCTAATGGGTAGGAGTCGAGAGGTGAAGAGTGTATGTGTGTGTGTGTGTGTGTGAGTGTGCGGGTGTGTGCTTGTGTGAGTGTGTGTGTGTATTTGTGTGTGTGAGTGTGTGTGTGTCCAGTCGGCTCGCAGAGATAAGAACACGGCCGTGGCAAGAAGGCCCTGCCTGTCGTAAGAGGCGACTAATGGGTAGGAGTCGAGAGGTGAAGAGTGCATGTGTGTGTGAGTGTGCGTGTGTGCGTGTGTTTGCGTGTGTGAGTGTGTGTGTATTTGTGTGTGTGAGTGTGTGTGTCCAGTCGGCCCGCAGAGATAAGAACACGGCCGTGGCAAGAAGGCCCTGCCTATTCGTAAGAGGCGACTAATAGGTAGGAGTCGAGAGGTGAAGAATGTATGTGTGTGTGCGTGTGTGTGTGTTTGTGTGTGTGTGAGTGTATGTGTGTGTTCGTGTGTGCGTGCGTGTGTGAGTATGTGTGTATGTATGTGTGTGTGTATCCCTTCGGCTCGCAGAGATAAGAATACGTCCGTGGCAGGAAGGCCATGCTTGCTGTAAGGAGCGACTAATGGGTAGGAGTCTAGAGGTAAAGCGTGCATGTGTGTGTGTGTGTGTGTATGTGTGCAAGTGTGTGTGTGTGTGTCCGTTCGGCTCGCAGAGATAGGTATACGTACGTGGCAAGAAGGCCCTGCCTGTCTTAAAAGGCGACTAATGGATAGGAGTCGAGAGGTGGAGAGTGTGTGCGTGTGCGTGTGCGTGTGTGTGTAAGTGTAAGTGTGTGTGTATGTGTGTGTTTCTGTTTGGCTTGCAGAGATAAGATTACGGCCGAGGCAAGAAGGCCCTGCCTCTTGTAATGGGCGACTAATAAGTAGGAGTCGAGAGGTGAAGAGTGTATGTGTGTGTGTGCGTGTGTGCGTGTGTGTGTGCGTGTGTGAGTATGTGTGTGTGTCCGTTCGGCTTGCAGAGATAAGAACGCGGCCAAGGCAAGAAGGCCCTGCCTGTCGTAAGAGGCGACTAATAGGTAGGAGTCGAGAGGTGAAGAATGTATGTGTGTGTGCGTGTGTGCGTGTTTGTGTGTGTGTGGGTGTATGTGTGTGTGCGTGTGTGCGTGCGTGTGTGCGTGTGTGAGTATGTGTGTGTGTTAGTTCGGCTTGCAGAAATAAGAACACGACCGAGGCAAGAAGGCCCTGCCTATCGTAAGAGGCGGCTAATAGGTAGGAGTCGAGAGGTGAAGAGTGTATGTGTGTGTGTGCGTGTGTGCGTGTGTGTGTGCGTGTGTGAGTATGTGTGTGTGTCCGTTCGGCTTGCAGAGATAAGAACACGGCCAAGGCAAGAAGGCCCTGCCTGTCGTAAGAGGCGACTAATAGGTAGGATTCGAGAGGTGAAGAATGTATGTGTGTGTGCGTGTGTGCGTGTGTGTGTGCGTGTGTGAGTATGTGTGTGTGTCCGTTCGTCTTGCAGAGATAAGAACACAGCCGAGGCAAGAAGGCCCTGCCTGTCGTGAGAGTCGAGTAATAGGTATGTGTGTGAGTGTCAGTGTGTGTGTGTGTCCGGTCGGCTCGCAGAGATGAGAACACGGCCGTGGCAAGAAGGCACTGCCTGTCGTTAAGAGGCGACTAATGGGTAGGAGTCGATAGGTGAAGGGTGTATGTGTGTGTGGGTGTCCGTGTGTGCGTGTGTGTGCGTGTGTGTGTGTATGTGTGTGTGTCTGTTTGGCTTGCAGAGATAAGAATACGGCCAAGGCAAGAAGGCACTGCCTCTTGTAAAGGGCGACTAATAAGTAGGAGTCGAGAGGTGAAGAGTGTATATGTGTATGCGTGTGTGCGTGTGTGTGCGTGTGTGTGCGTGTGTGAGTATGTGTGTGTGTTAGTTCGGCTTGCAGAGATAAGAGCACGAGCGAGGCAAGAAAGCCCTGCCTATCGTAAGAGGCGATTAATAGGTAGGAGTCGAGAGGTGAAGAGTGTATGTGTGTGTGTCCGTGTGTGCGTGTGTGTGCGTGTGAGCGTGCGTGTGTGTGTGAGTGTGTGTGTGTCCGTTCGGCTTGCAGAGATAAGAATACGGCCGAGGCAAGAAGGCCCTGCCTGTCGTAAGTGGCGACTAATTGGTAGGAGTCGAGAGGTGAAGAGTGTATGTGTGTGTGCGTGTGTGCGTGTGTGTGCGTGTGAGCGTGCGTGTGTGTGTGAGTGTGTGTGTGTCCGTTCGGCTTGCAGAGATAAGAATACGGCCGAGGCAAGAAGGCCCTGCCTGTCGTAAGCGGCGACTAATGCGTAGGAGTCGAGAGGTGAAGATTGTATGTGTGTAAGTGCGTGTGTTTGTGTGTGTGCGTGTGTGAGTGTGTGTGTGTCCGGTCGGCTCGCAGAGATAAGAACACGGCCGTGGCAAGAAGGCCCTGCCTGTTGTAAGAGGCGGCTAATGGGTAGGAGTCGAGAGGTGAAGAGTGTATGTGTGTGTGAGTGTGCGGGTGTGTGCGTGTGTAAGTGTGTGTGTGTATTTGTGTGTGTGAGTGTGTGTGTGTCCAGTCGGCTCGCAGAGATAAGAACACGGCCGTGGCAAGAAGACCCTGCCTGTCGTAAGAGGCGACTAATAAGTAGGAGTCGAGTGGTGAAGAGTGTATATGTGTGTGCGTATGTGCGTGTGTGTGCGTGTGAGAGTGTGTATGTGTGTGTGTGTCCGTTCGGCTTGCAGAGATAAGAGCACGACCGAGGCAAGAAGGCCCTGCCTATTCGTAAAAGGCGACTAATAGGTAGGAGTTGAGAGGTGAAGAATGTATGTGTGTGTGCGTGTGTGCGTGTTTGTGTGTGTGTGAGTGTATGTGTGTGTGCGTGTGTGCGTGCGTGTGTGAGTATGTGTGTGTGTGTGTGTATGTGTGTATGTATGTGTGTGTGTATCCCTTCGGCTCGCAGAGATAAGAATACGTCCGTGGCAGGAAGGCCATGCTTGCTGTAAAAAGCGACTAATGGGTAGGAGTCGAGAGGTGAGGCGTGCATGTGTGTGTGTGTGTGTATGTGTGCAAGTGTGTGTGTGTGTCCGTTCGGCTCGCAGAGATAGGTATACGTCTGTGGCAAGAAGGCCCTGCCTGTTTTAAGAGGCGACTAATGGATAGGAATCGAGAGGTGGAGAATGTGTGCGTGTGCGTGTGTGCGTGTGTGCGTGTGTGCCTGTGTGCGTGTGTTTGTGTGTGCGTGTGTGTGTGTATCCGTTCGGCTTGCAGAGATAAGAACACGGCCGTGGCAAGAAGTCCCTGCCTGTCGTAAGAGGCGACTAATGGGTAGGAGTCGAGAGGTGAAGAGGGTACGTGAGGGTGTGCATGTGTGGGTGTGTGTGTGTTTGTGCGTGTGTAAGTCTGTGTGTATGTTTGTGTGTGTCCCTTCGGCTCGCAGAGATTAGAATACTGCAGAGTAATAAGTAGGAGTCGAGAGGTGAAGAGTGTATGTGTGTGTGTGCTTGTGTGCGTGTGTGTGTGCGTGTGTGAGTATGTGTGTGTGTTAGTTCGGCTTGCAGAAATAAGAACACGACCGAGGCAAGAAGGCCCTGCCTATCGTAAGAGGCGACTAATAGGTAGGAGTCGAGAGGTGAAAGTGTATGTTTGTGTGCGTGTGTGAGTATGTGTGTGTGTCCGTTCGGCTTGCAGTGATAAGAACACGGCCAAGGCAAGAAGGCACTGCCTATCGTAAGAGGCGACTAATAGGTAGGAGTCGAGAGGTGAAGAATGTATGTGTGTGTGCGTGTGTGCGTGTTTGTGTGCGTGTTTGTGTGTGTGTGTGAGTGTATGTGTGTGTGCGTGTGTGCGTGCGTGAGTGTGTGTGTGTTTGTGAGTGTGTGTGTATGTGTGTGTTCCTTCGGCTTGCAGAGATAAGAACACGGCCGAGGCAAGAAGATCCTGCCTGTCGTAAGAGACGACTAATAGGTACGAGTCGAGAGGTGAAGAATGTATGCGTGTGTGCGTATGTGCGTGTTTGTGTGTGTGTGAGTGTATGTGTGTGTGCGTGTGTGCGTGCGTGTGTGCGTGTGTGTGTGTGAGTGTGTGTGTGTATGTGTGTGTCCGTTCGGCTTGCAGAGATAAGAACACGGCCGTGGCAAGAAGTACCTGCCTGTCGTAAGAGGAGAATAATGGGTAGGAGTCGAGAGGTAAAGAGTGTGTGCGTGTGTGTGTGTGTGCGTGTGTGAGTGGGCGTGTGTGTGTGTGTGTGTCCGTTCGGCTTGCAGAGATAAGAACACGGCCGTGGCAAAAAGTCCCTGCCTGTCGTAAGAGGGGAATAATGAGTAGGAGTCGAGAGGTGAAGAGTGTATGTGTGTGGGTGCGTGTGTGCGTGTGTGTGTGCATGTGTGAATATGTGTGTGTGTCCGTTCGGCTTGCAGAGATAAGAACACGGCCGAGGCAAGAAGGCCCTGCCTGTCGTGAGAGACGACTAATAGGTAGGAGTCGAGAGGTGAAGAATGTATGTGTGTGTGCGTATGTGCGTGTTTGTGTGTGTGTGAGTGTATGTGTGTGTGCGTGTGTGCGTGCGTGTGTGCGTGTGTGTGTGTGAGTGTGTGTGTGTATGTGTGTGTCCGTTCGGCTTGCAGAGATAAAAACACGGCCGTGGCAAGAAGTACCTGCCTGTCGTAAGAGGAGAATAATGGGTAGGAGTCGAGAGGTGAAGAGTGTGTGCGTGTGCGTGTGCGTGTGCGTGTGTGTGTGCGTGTGTGTGTGTGTCCGTTCTGCTTGCAGAGATAAGAACACGGCGGTGGTGAAAATCCATGCCTGTCGTAAGAGGCGACTAATGAATAGGAGTCGAGAGGTGAAGAGTGTATGTGTCTTTGTGTGTGTGCGTGTGTTTGTGCGTGTGTAACTATGTGTGTGTATGTGTGTGTGTGTGTGTCCGTTTGGCTTGCAGAGATAAGAATACGGCTGAGGCAAGAAGGCCCTGCCTGTCTTAAGAGGCGACTAATGGATATTAGTCGAGAGATGGAGAGTGTGTGCGTGTGCGTGTACGTGTGCGTGTGTGCGTGTGTGCCTGTGTGCGTGTGTTTGTGTGTACGTGTGTGTGTGTGTCTGTTCGGCTTGCAGAGATAAGAACACGGCCGTGGCAAGAAGTCCCTGCCTGTCGTTAGAGGCGACTAATGGGTAAGAGTCGAGAGGTGAAGAGTGTATTTGTGTGTGTGCGTGTGTGCGTGCGTGTGTGTGTGAGTGTGTATGTGTCCGTTCGGCTTGCAGAGATAAGAATACGGCCGAGGCAAGAAGGCCCTGCCTGTCGTAAGTGGCGACTAATTGGTAGGAGTCGAGAGGTGAAAAGTGTTTTTGTGTGTGTGCGTGTGTGTGCGTGTGTGCGTGCTTGTGTGTGTGAGTGTGTATGTGTCCGTTCGGCTTGCAGAGATAAAAATACGGCCAAGGCAAGAAGGCCCTGCCTGTCGTAAGTGGCGACTAATTGGTAGGAGTCGAGAGGTGAAGAGTGTATGTGTGTGTGTGTGTGCGTGTGTGGGTGTGTGTGTGTTTGTGCGTGTGTAAGTGTGTGTGTGTATATGTATGTGTGTGTCCATTCGGCTCGCAGAGATTAGAATACGGCCGAGGCAAGAAGGCCCTGCCTGTCGTAAGTGGCGACTAATTGGTAGGAGTCGAGAGGTGAAAAGTGTTTTTGTGTGTGTGCGTGTGTGTGCGTGTGTGTGCGTGTGTGCGTGCTTGTGTGTGTGAGTGTGTATGTGTCCTTTCGGCTTGCAGAGATAAGAATACGGCCAAGGCAAGAATGCCCTGCCTGTCGTAAGTGGCGACTAATTGGTAGGAGTCGAGAGGTGAAGAGTGTATGTGTGTGTGTGCGTGTGTGCGTGTGTGTGTGCGTGTGTGAATGTGTGTGTCCGGTCGGCTCGCAGTGATAAGGACACGTCTGTGCCAAGAAGGCCCTGCCTGTCGTAAGCGGCGACTACTGCGTAGGAGTCGAGAGGTGAAGAGTGTATATGTGTAAGTGCGTGTGAGCGTGTGTGTGCGTGTGTAAGTGTGTGTGTGTGTGTCCGGTCGGCTCTCAGAGATAAGAACACGGCCGTGGCAAGAAGGCCCTGCCTGTCGTAAGAGGCGACTAATGGGTAGGAGTCGAGAGGTAAAGAGTGTATGTGTGTGTGAGTGTGCGTGTGTGTGCGTGTGTGAATGTGTGTGTGTATTTGTGTGTGTGAGTGTGTGTGTGTCCAGTCGGCTCGCAGAGATAAGAACACGGCCGTGGCAAGAAGGCCCTGCCTGTCGTAAGAGGCGACTAATGGGTAGGAGTCGAGAGGTGAAGAGTGTATTTGTGTGTAAGTGTGCGTGTGTGCGTGTGTGTGCGTGTGTGTGTGTATTTGTGTGTGTGAGTGTGTGTGTCCAGTCGGCTCGCAGAGATAAGAACACGGCCGTGGCAAGAAGGCCCTGCCTGTCGTAAGAGGCGACTAATGGGTAGGAGTCGAGTGGTGAAGAGTGTGTGCGTATGTGCGTATGTGTGCTTGTGAGAGTGCGTGTGTTTGTGTGTGCGTGTGTGTGTGTGTCCGTTCCGCTTGCAGAGATAAGAATACAACCGAGGCAAGAAGGCCCTGCCTCTTGTAAGGGGCGACTAATAAGTAGGAGTCGAGAGGTGAAGAGTGTATGTGTGTATGAGTGTGTGCGTGTGTGTGCGTGTGTGAGTATGTGTGTGTGTTAGTTCGGCTTGCAGAGATAAGAGCACGACCGAGGCAAGAAGGCCCTGCCTATCGTAATAGGCGACTAATAGGTAGGAGTCGAGAGGTGAAGAGTGTATGTGTGTGTGGGTGTGTGCGTGTGTGTGTGCGTGTGTAAGTGTATGTGTGTGCGTGTGTGCGTGCGTGTGTGCGTGTGTGTGTGCGTGTGTGCGTGCGTGTTTGCGCGTGTGTGTGTGTTTGTGAGTGTGTGTGTGTGTATGTGTGTGTGTGTGTCCCTTCGGCTCGCAGAGATAAGAAAACAGCCGTGGCAAGAAGGCCATGCCAGTCTTAAGGGGCGACTAATGGGTAGGAGTCGAGAGGTGAAGAGTGTATGTGTGCGTGCGTGTGTGTGTGTGAATGTGTGTGTGTATGTGTGTGTATGTGTGTGTGTCCCTTCTGCTCGCAGAGATAAAAATACAGCCGTGACAAGAAGGCCATGCCTGTCGTAAGAGGCGACTAATGTGTAGGAGTCGAGAGGTGAAGAGTGTATGTGTGTGTGCGTGTGTGCGTGTGTGTGTGAGTATGTGTGTGTGTATGTGTGTGTGTATCCCTTCGGCTCGCAGAGATATGAATAGGTCCGTGGCAAGATGGCCATGCTTGCTGTAAGGAGCGACTAATTGGTAGAAGTCGAGAGGTGAAGTGTGTATGTGTGTGTGTGTGTGTGTGTGCAAGTGTGTGTGTGTGTGTCCGTTCGGCTCGCAGAGATAGAAATACGTCTGTGGCAAGAAGGCCCTGCCTGTCTTAAGAGGCGACTAATGGATAGGAGTCGAGAGGTAGAGAGTGTGTGCGTGTGCGTGTGCGTGTGTGCGTGTATGCCTGTGAGCGTGTGTTTGTGTGTGCGTGTGTGTGTGTGTCCGTTCGGCTTGCAGAGATAAGAACACTGCCGTGGCAAGAAGCCCCTGCTTGTCGTAAGAGGCGACTAATGGGTAGGAGTCGAGAGGTGAAGAGTGTATGTGTGTGTGAGTGTGCGTATGTGTGCGTGTATGAGTGTGTGTGTGTATTTGTGTGTGTGAGTGTGTGTCTCCAGTCGGCTCGCAGAGATAAGAACACGGCCGTGGCAAGAAGGCCCTGCCTGTCGTAAAAGGCGTGTGCGTGTGTGTGCGTGTGTGTGCGTGTGTAATTGTGTGTGAATGTGTGTGTGTCTGTTTGGCTTGCAGAGATAAGAATACGGCCGAGGCAAGAAGGCCCTGCCTCTTGTATGGGGCGACTAATAGGTAGGAGTCGAGAGGTGAATAGTGTATGTGTGTGTGCGTGTGTGTGTGTGTGTGTGTTTGTGCGTGTGTAAGTGTGTGTGTATGTATGTGTGTGTCCATTCGGCTCGCAGAGATTAGAATACGGCCGAGGCAAGAAGGCCATGCCTGTCGTAAGAGGCGACTAATGGGTAGGAGTCGAGAGGTGAAGAGTGTATGTGTGTGTGTGTGTGCGTGTGTGCGTGTGTGTGTGCGTGTGTGAGTGTGTGTGTGTCCGGTCGGCTCGCAGAGATAAGAACACGTCCGTGCCAAGAAAGCCCTGCCTGTCGTAAGCGGTGACTAATGGGTAGAAGTCGAGAGGTGAAGAGTGTATGTGTGTGTGTGTGCGTGTGCGTGTGTGCGTGTGTGTGCTTGTGTGGGTGTGTGTGTGTGTGTGTCCGGTCGTCTCGCAGAGATAAGAACACGGCCGTGGCAAGAAGGCCCTGCCTGTCGTAAGAGGCGACTAATGGGTAGGAGTCGAGAGGTGAAGAGTGTATGTGTGTGTTTGCGTGTGTGCGTGTGTGTGCGTGTGTGAGTGTGTGTGTGTATTTGTGTGTGTGAGTGTGTGTGTTCAGTAGGCTCGCAGAGATAAGAACACGGCCGAGCAAGAAGGCCCTGCCGGTCGTAAGAGGCGACTAATGGGTAGGAGTCGAGTGGTGCAGAGTGTATATGTGTGTGTGTGCGTGTGTGCGTGTGTGTGCGTGTGTGAGTGTGTGTGTATGTTTGTGTGTCCGTTTGGATTTCAGAGATAAGAATACGGCCAAGGCAAGAAGACCCTGCCTTTTGTAAGGGGCGACTAATAGGGTGGAGACGAGAGGTGAAGAGTGTATGTGTGTATGCGTGTGTGCGTGTGTGTGTGCGTGTGTGAGTATGTGTGTGTGTCCGTTTGGCTTGCAGAGATAAGAATACGGCCGAGGCAAGAAGGCCCTGCCTCTTGTAAGGGGCGACTAATAGGTAGGAGTCGAGAGGTGAAGAGTGTATGTGTGTGTGTGCGTGTGTGTGTGAGTGTATGTGTGTGTGCGTGTGTGTTCGTGTGTGTGTGTGTGTGAGTGTGTGTGTGTGTGTATGTTTGTGTGTGTGTCCCTTCGGCTCGCAGAGATAAGAAAACAGCGGTGGCAAGAAGGACATGCCTGTCGTAAGGGGCGACTAATGGTTAGGAGTCGAGAGGTAAAGAGTGTATGTGTGCGTGCGTGTGTGCGTGTGTGTGTGAGTGTGTGTGTATGTGTATGTGTGTCCCTTCGGCTCGCAGAGATAAGAAAACAGCGGTGGCAAGAAGGCCATGCTTGTCGTAAGAGGCGACTAATGGGTAGAAGTCGAGAGGTGAAGAGTGTAATTGTGTGTGTGTGTGCGCGTGTGTGTGTGCGTGTGTGCGTGCTTGTGTGTGTGAGTGTGTGTGTCCGTTCAGCTTGCAGAGATAAGAATACGGCAGGGGCAAGAAGGCCCTGCCTGTCGTTAGTGGCGACTACTGGGTAGGAGTCGAGAGGTGAAGAGTGTATGTGTGTGTGTGCGTGTGTGAGTGTGTGTGTGTATGTGTGTGTGTGTGTGTCTCTTCGGCTCACAGAGATAAGACTACGGCCGAGGAAAGAAGGCCCTGCCTGACGTAAGAGGCGACTAATGGGTAGGAGTCGAGAGGTGAAGAGTGTAATTGTGTGTGTGTGTGCGCGTGTGTGTGTGCGTGTGTGCGTGCTTGTGTGTGTGAGTGTGTGTATGTGTGTGTGTATGTGTGTGTCCCTTCGGCTCGAAGAGATAAGAAAACAGCGGTGGCAAGAAGGCCATGCCTATCGTAATGGGCGACTAATGGGTAGGAGTCGAGAGGTGAAGAATGTGTGCGTGCGTTTGTGCGCGTGTGTGTGTGAGTGTGTGTGTGTGTATGTGTGTGTGTCCCTTCGGCTCGAAGAGATAAGAAAACAGCGGTGGCAAGAAGGCCATGCTTGTCGTAAGAGGCGACTAATGGGTAGAAGTCGAGAGGTGAAGAGTGTAATTGTGTGTGTGTGTGCGCGTGTGTGTGTGCGTGTGTGCGTGCTTGTGTGTGTGAGTGTGTGTGTCCGTTCAGCTTGCAGAGATAAGAATACGGCAGGGGCAAGAAGGCCCTGCCTGTCGTTAGTGGCGACTACTGGGTAGGAGTCGAGAGGTGAAGAGTGTATGTGTGTGTGTGCGTGTGTGAGTGTGTGTGTGTATGTGTGTGTGTGTGTGTCTCTTCGGCTCACAGAGATAAGACTACGGCCGAGGAAAGAAGGCCCTGCCTGACGTAAGAGGCGACTAATGGGTAGGAGTCGAGAGGTGAAGAGTGTATGTGTGTGTGTGTGTGTGTGTGTGTGCGTGTGTGTTTGCGTGTGTGAGTATGTGTGTGTATGTGTGTGTGTCCGTTAGGCTTGCAGAGATGAGAATACGGCCGAGCTAAGAAGGCCCTGCCTCTTGTAAGGGGCGACTAATAGGTAGGAGTCGAGGGGTGAAGAGTGTATGTGTGTGTGCGTGTGTGTGTGCGTGTGTGAGTGTATGTGTGTGTGCGTGTGTGCGTGCGTGTGTGTGTGTCTGTGAGTGTGTGTGTGTGTATGTGTGTCCCTTCGGCTCGCAGAGAAAAGAAAACAGCGGTGGCAAGAATGCCATGCCTGTCGTAAGAGGTGACTAATGGGTAGGAGTCGAGAGGTGAAGAGTGTATATGTGTGTGCGTGTGTGTGTGTTTGTGCGTATGTGAGTGTGTGTGTATGGGTGTGTGTGTCCGTTCGGCTTGCAGAGATAAGAATACGGCCGTGACAAGAAGGCCATGCTTGTTGTAATTAGCGGCTAATGGGTAGGAGTCGAGAGGTGAAGAGTGTATGTGTGTGTGTGCGTGTGTGTTTGCGTGTGTGAGTGTGTGTGTATGTGTGTGTGTCCGTTAGGCTTGCAGAGATAAGAATACGGCTAAGGCAAGAAGGCCCTGCCTCTTGTAAGGGGCGACTAATGTGTAGGAATCGAGAGGTGAAGAGTGTATGTGTGTGTGTGTGTGTGTGTGAGTGTATGTGTGTGTGCGTGTGTGCGAGCGTGTGTGTGTCTGTGAGTGTGTGTGTGTGTGTATGTGTGTCCCTTCGGCTCGCAGAGAAAAGAAAACAGCGGTGGCAAGAATGCAATGCCTGTCGTAAGAGGTGACTAATGGGTAGAAGTCGAGAGGTGAAGAGTGTATGTGTGTGTGCGTGTGTGTGTGTGCGTGTGTGTGTGAGTGTGTGTATCCGTTCGGCTTGCAGAGATAAGAATACCGCCGGGGCAAGAAAGCCCTGCCTCTCGTAAGAGGCGACCAAAAGGGAGGAGTCGAGAGGTGAATAGTATATGTGTGTGTGTGTGACTTTGTGTGTGTCCGCTCGGCTCGCAGAGATAAAAATACGGCCGTGGCAAAAAGGCCCTGCCTGTCTTAAGAGGCGACTAATGGATAGGAGTCGAGAGGTGGAAAGATTGTGCGTGTGCGTGTGTGCGTGTGTGTGTGCGTGTGTGTGTGAGTGTGTGTGTGTCCGTTCGGCTCGCAGAGAAGAACACGGCAGTGGCAAAAATCCCTGAATGTCGTAAGAGGCGACTAATGGGTAGGAGTCTAGAGGTGGAGCGTGTATGTGTGTGTGTGTGCGAGTGTGTGTGTGTGTGTGTCTGTTCGGCTCGCAGAGATAAGAATACGTCCGTGGCAAGAAGGCCCTGCCTGTCGTAAGAGCAGAATAATGGGTAGGAGTCAAGAGGTGAAGAGTGTATGTGTGTGTGTTTGTGTGCGTGTGTGCGTGCGTGTGTGAGTGTGTGTGTGAGTGTGTGTGTGTCAGTGTGTGTGTGTGTGTCCGGTCGGCTCGCAGAGATATGAACACGGCCGTGGCAAGAAGGCTCTGCCTGTCGTTTAGAAGAGTTTAGGTGTGTGTGTGTGTGTGGTTGTGAGTGTGTGTGTGTGTCTGTATGGCTCGCAGAGGTAAAAACACGGCCGTGGCAAAAAAGCCCTACCTGTCGTAAGAGGAGAATAATGGCTAGGAGTCGAGAGGTAAAGAGTGTATGTGTGTGTGTGCGCGCGTGTGTGTGTGTGTATGTGTATGTGTGTGTGTGTGCGTGTCTCTTCTGCTCGCAGAGGTACGAATACGGCCGTGGCAAGAAGGCCATGCTTGCTGTAAGGAGCAACTAATGGGTAGGAGTCGCGAGTTGAAGAGTGTACCTGTGTGTGAGTGTGTGTGTGTGCGTGTGTGAGTGTATGTGTGTGTGTGTCCGTTCGGCTTGCAGAGATAAGAATACAGCCGTGGCAAGAAGGCCCTGCCTGTCGTTTAGAAGAGTTTAGGTGTGTGTGTGTGTGTGTGGTTGTGAGTGTGTGTGTGTGTCTGTATGGCTCGCAGAGGTAAAAACACGGCCGTGGCAAAAAAGCCCTGCCTGTCGTAAGAGGCGACTAATGGGTAGGAGTCGAGAGGTGAAGAGTGTATGTGTGTGTGTGTGTGCGTGTGTGTGTGAGTGTGTGTGTGTGTGCGTGTGTGAGTGTGTGTGTATGTATGTGTGTCCGTTCGGCCTGCAGAGATAAGAATACAGCCGAGGCAAGAAGGCCCTGCCTGTCGTAAGGTGCGAGTAATAGGTGGGAGTCGAGAGGTGAAGAGTGTAGGTGTGTGTGTGTGAGTGTGTATGTGTGTCTGTATGGCTCGCAAAGATAAGAACACGGCCGTGGCAAAAAGGCCCTGCCTGTCGAAAGAGGCGACTAATGGGTAGGAGTGGAGAGGTGAAGAGTTTATGTGTGTGTCTCTATGTTCATGTGTGTGTGCGTGTGTGAGTGTGTGTATGTATGTTTGTCCGTTCGGCTTGCAGAGATAAGAACACAGCCGAGGCAAGAAGGCCCTGCCTGTCGTAAGGGGCGAGTAATAGGTAAGAGTCGAGAGGTGAAGAGTTTAGGTGTGTGTGTGTGTGAGTGTGTGTGTGTGTGTGTCTGTATGGCTCGCAGAGATAAAAACACGGCCGTGGCAAAAAGGCCCTGCCTGTCGTAAGAGACGACTAATGGGTAGGAGTCGAGAGGTGAAGAGTGTATGTGTGTGTGTGCGTGTGTGCGTGTGTGAGTGTGTGTGTGTGTCCGTTCGGCTCGCAGAGATAAGAATACGGCCGTGGCAAGAAGGCCCTGCCTGTCGTAGGAGGCGACTAATGGGTAGGAGTCGAAAGGTGAAGAGTGTGTGTGTGTGTGTGTGCGTGTGTGTGTGTGAGTGTGTGTGTGTGTGCGTGTGTGAGTGTGTGTGTATGTATGTGTGTCCGTTCGGCCTGCAGAGATAAGAATACAGCCGAGGCAAGAAGGCCCTGCCTGTCGTAAGGGGCGAGTAATAGGTAGGAGTCGATAGGTGAAGAGTGTATGTGTGTGTGTGTGTGCGTGTGAGCGTGTGTGCGTGTGTGTGCTTGTGTGAGTGTGTGTGTGTGTCCGGTCGTCTCGCAGAGATAAGAACACGGCCGTGGCAAAAAAGGCCCTGCCTGTCGAAAGAGGCGACTAATGGGTAGGAGTCGAGAGGTGAAGAGTGTATGTGTGTGTGTGCGTGTGTGCGTGTGTGTGATGTGTGAGTGTGTGTGTGTATCTGTGTGTGTGAGTGTGTGTGTGTCCAGTAGGCTCGCAGAGATAAGAACACGGCCGTGGCAAGAAGGCCCTGCCTGTCGTAAGAGGCGACTAATGGGTAGGAGTCGAGTGGTGAAGAGTGTATATGTGTGTGTGTGCGTGTGTGCGTGTGTGTGCGTGTGTGAGTGTGTTAGTATGTTTGTGTGTCCGTTTGGATTGCAGAGATAAGAAGACGGCCAAGGCAAGAAGACCCTGCCTTTTGTAAGGGGCGACTAATAGGTAGGAGACGAGAGGTGAAGAGTGTATGTGTGTATGCGTGTGTGCGTGTGTGTGTGCGTGTGTGAGTATGTGTGTGTGTCCGTTTGGCTTGCAGAGATAAGAATACGGCCGAGGCAAGAAGGCCCTGCCTCTTGTAAGGGGCGACTAATAGGTAGGAGTCGAGAGGTGAAGAGTGTATGTGTGTGTGCGTGTGTGTGTGTGAGTGTATGTGTGTGTGCGTGTGTGTTCGTGTGTGTGTGTTTGTGTGAGTGTGTGTGTGTGTATGTTTGTGTGTGTGTCCCTTCGGCTCGCAGAGATAAGAAAACAGCGGTGGCAAGAAGGACATGCCTGTCGTAAGGGGCGACTAATGGGTAGGAGTCGAGAGGTGAAAAGTGTATGTGTGTGTGTATGCGTGTGTAAGTGTGTGCGTGTGTGAGTGTGTGTGTGCGTGTGTGAGTGTGTGTGTGTCCGGTCGGCTCGCAGAGATAAGAACACGTCCGTGCCAAGAAAGCCCTGGCTGTCGTAAGCGGTGACTAATGGGTAGAAGTCGAGAGGTGAAGAGTGTATGTGTGTGTGTGTATGCGTGTGCGTGTGTGCTTGTGTGTGCTTGTGTGGGTGTGTGTGTGTGTGTCCGGTCGTCTCGCAGAGATAAGAACACGGCCGTGGCAAGAAGGCCCTGCCTGTCGTAAGAGGCGACTAATGGGTAGGAGTCGAGAGGTGAAGAGTGTATGTGTGTGTTTGCGTGTGTGCGTGTGTGTGCGTGTGTGACTGTGTGTGTGTATTTGTGTGTGTGAGTGTGTGTGTTCAGTAGGCTCGCAGAGATAAGAACACGGCCGTGGCAAGAAGGCCCTGCCTGTCGTAAGAGGCGACTAATGGGTAGGAGTCGAGTGGTGAAGAGTGTATATGTGTGTGTGCGTGTGTGCGTGTGTGTGCGTGTGTGAGTGTGTGTGTATGTTTGTGTGTCCGTTTGGATTGCAGAGATAAGAATACGGCCAAGACAAGAAGACCCTGCCTTTTGTAAGGGGCGACTAATAGGGTGGAGACGAGAGGTGAAGAGTGTATGTGTGTATGCGTGTGTGCGTGTGTGTGTGCGTGTGTGAGTATGTGTGTGTGTCCGTTTGGCTTGCAGAGATAAGAATACGGTCGAGGCAAGAAGGCCCTGCCTCTTGTAAGGGGCGACAAATAGGTAGGAGTCGAGAGGTAAAGAGTGTATGTGTGTGTGCGTGTGTGTGTGAGTGTATGTGTGTGTGCGAGTGTGTTCGTGTGTGTGTGTGTGTGTGAGTGTGTGTGTGTGTATGTTTGTGTGTGTGTCCCTTCGGCTCGCAGAGATAAGAAAACAGCGGTGGCAAGAAGGACATGCCTGTCGTAAGGGGCGACTAATGGTTAGGAGTCGAGAGGTGAAGAGTGTATGTGTGCGTGCGTGTGCGCGTGTGTGTGTGAGTGTGTGTGTATGTGTATGTGTGTCCCTTCGGCTCGCAGAGATAAGAAATCGGCGGTTTCAAGAAGGCCATGCCTGTCGTAAGAGGTGACTAATGGGTAGGAGTCGAGAGCTGAAAAGTGTATGTGTGTGTGTGTATGCGTGTGTAAGTGTGTGCGTGTGTGCGTGCGTGTGTGAGTGTGTGTGTGTGTATGTGTGTGTGTATGTGTGTGTCCCTTCGGCTCGAAGAGATAAGAAAACAGCGGTGGCAAGAAGGCTATGCCTGTCGTAATGGGCGACTAATGGGTAGGAGTCGAGAGGTGAAGAATGTGTGCGTGCGTTTGTGCGCGTGTGTGTGTGAGTGTGTGTGTGTATGTGTGTGTGTCCCTTCGTCTCGCAGAGATAAGAAAACAGCGGTGGCAAGAAGGCCATGCTTGTCGTAAGAGGCGACTAATGGGTAGAAGTCGAGAGGTGAAGAGTGTAATTGTGTGTGTGTGTGCGCGTGTGTGTGTGCGTGTGTGCGTGCTTGTGTGTGTGAGTGTGTGTGTCCGTTCAGCTTGCAGAGATAAGAATACGGCAGGGGCAAGAAGGCCCTGCCTGTCGTTAGTGGCGACTACTGGGTAGGAGTCGAGAGGTGAAGAGTGTATGTGTGTGTGTGTGCGTGTGTGAGTGTGTGTGTATGTGTGTGTGTGTGTGTGTGTGTCTCTTCGGCTCACAGAGATAAGACTACGGCCGAGGA
>NW_027311886.1:3065000-3070000 GCF_040954645.1 Diabrotica undecimpunctata
GCCGTGGCAAGAAGGCCCTGCCTGTCGTAAGAGACGACTAATGGGTAGGAGTCGAGAGGTGAAGAGTGTATGTGTGTGTGTGCGTGTGTGCGTGTGTGAGTGTGTGTGTGTGTCCGTTCGGCTCGCAGAGATAAGAATACGGCCGTGGCAAGAAGGCCCTGCCTGTCGTAAGAGGCGACTAATGGGTAGGAGTCGAAAGGTGAAGAGTGTATGTGTGTGTGTGTGTGCGTGTGTGTGTGTGTGTGTGAGTGTGTGTGTGTGTGCGTGTGTGAGTGTGTGTGTATGTATGTGTGTCCATTCGGCCTGCAGAGATAAGAATACAGCCGAGGCAAGAAGGCCCTGCCTGTCGTAAGGGGCGAGTAATAGGTAGGAGTCGAGAGGTGAAGAGTGTATGTGTGTGTGTGCGTGTGTGCGTGTGTGTGCTTGTGTGAGTGTGTGTGTGTGTGTCCGGTCGTCTCGCAGAGATAAGAACACGGCGGTGGCAAAAAAGGCCCTGCCTGTCGAAAGAGGCGACTAATGGGTAGGAGTCGAGAGGTGAAGAGTGTATGTGTGTGTGTGTGCGTGTGTGCGTGTGTGTGCGTGTGAGTGTGTGTGTATGTTTGTGTGTCCGTTTGGATTGCAGAGATAAGAATACGGCCAAGGCAAGAAGACCCTGCCTTTTGTAAGGGGCGACTAATAGGTAGGAGACGAGAGGTGAAGAGTGTATGTGTGTATGCGTGTGTGCGTTTGTGTGTGCGTGTGTGAGTATGTGTGTGTGTCCGTTTGGCTTGCAGAGATAAGAATACGGCCGAGGCAAGAAGGCCCTGCCTCTTGTAAGGGGCGACTAATAGGTAGGAGTCGAGAGGTGAAGAGTGTATGTGTGTGTGCGTGTGTGTGTGTGAGTGTATGTGTGTGTGCGTGTGTGTTCGTGTGTGTGTGTGTGTGAGTGTGTGTGTGTATGTTTGTGTGTGTGTCCCTTCGGCTCGCAGAGATAAGAAAACAGCGGTGGCAAGAAGGACATGCCTGTCGTAAGGGGCGACTAATGGGTAGGAGTCGAGAGGTGAAAAGTGTATGTGTGTGTGTGTGTATGCGTGTGTAAGTGTGTGCGTGTGTGCGTGCGTGTGTGAGTGTGTGTGTGTATGTGTGTGTGTGAGTGTGTGTGACCGGTTGGCTCGCAGAGATAAGAACACGGCCGTGGCAAAAAGGCCCTGCCTGTCGTAAGAGGCGACTAATGGGTAGGAGTCGAGAGGTGAAAAGTGTATGTGTGCGTGCGTGTGTGTGTGAGTGTGTGTGTATGTGTGTGTCCCTTCGGCTCGCAGAGATAAGAAAACAGCGGTGGCAAGAAGGCCATGCCTGTCGTAATGGGCGACTAATGGGTAGGAGTCGAGAGGTGAAGAATGTATGTGTGCGTGCGTTTGTGCGCGTGTGTGTGTGAGTGTGTGTGTGTATTTGTGTGTGTGTCCCTTCGTCTCGCAGAGATAAGAAAACAGCGGTGGCAAGAAGGCCATGCTTGTCGTAAGAGGCGACTAATGGGTAGGAGTCGAGAGGTGAAGAGTGTAATTGTGTGTGTGTGTGCGTGTGTGCGTGCTTGTGTGTGTGATTGTGTGTGTCCGTTCAGCTTGCAGAGATAAGAATACGGCCGGGGCAAGAAGGCCCTGCCTGTCGTAAGTGGCGACTACTGGGTAGGAGTCGAAAGGTGAAGAGTGTATGTGTGTGTGTGTGTGCGTGTGTGTTTGCGTGTGTGAGTGTGTGTGTGTATGTATGTGTGTCCGTTCGGCCTGCAGAGATAAGAATACAGCCGAGGCAAGAAGGCCCTGCCTGTCGTAAGGGGCGAGTAATAGGTAGGAGTCGAGAGGTGAAGAGTGTATGTGTGTGTGTGTGTGTGTGTGTGCGTGTGTGTTTGCGTGTGTGAGTGTGTGTGTGTGTATGTGTGTGTGTCCGTTAGGCTTGCAGAGATAAGAATACGGCCGAGGCAAGAAGGCCCTGCCTCTTGTAAGGGGCGACTAATAGGTAGGAGTCGAGGGGTGAAGGGTGTATGTGTGTGTGCGTGTGTGTGTGCGTGTGTGAGTATGTGTGTGTGTCCGTTCGGCTTGCAGAGATAAGAACACGGCCGAGGAAAGAAGGCCCTACCTGACGTAAGAGGAGACTAATGGGTAGGAGTCGAGAGGTGAAGAGTGTATGTGTGTGTGTGTGTGTGTGCGTGTGTGTTTGCGTGTGTGAGTGTGTGTGTGTATGTGTGTGTGTCCGTTAGGCTAGCAGAGATAAGAATACGGCCAAGGCAAGAAGGCCCTGCCTCTTGTAAGGGGCGACTAATAGGTAGGAATCGAGAGGTGAAGAGTGTATGTGTGTGTGCGTGTGTGTGTGTGTGTGTGAGTGTATGTGTGTGTGCGTGTGTGCGTGCGTGTGTGTGTGTCTGTGAGTGTGTGTGTGTGTGTATGTGTGTCCCTTCGGCTCGCAGAGAAAAGAAAACAGCGGTGGCAAGAATGCCATGCCTGTCGTAAGAGGTGACTAATGGGTAGGAGTCGAGAGGTGAAGAGTGTATATGTGTGTGCGTGTGTGTGTGTGTTTGTGCGTATGTGAGTGTGTGTGTATGGGTGTGTGTGTCCGTTCGGCTTGCAGAGATAAGAATACGGCCGTGACAAGAAGGCCATGCTTGTTGTAGTTAGCGGCTAATGGGTAGAAGTCGAGAGGTGAAGAGTGTATGTGTATGTGTGTGCGTGTGTGTTTGCGTGTGTGAGTGTGTGTGTATGTGTGTGTGTCCGTTAGGCTTGCAGAGATAAGAATACGGCTAAGGCAAGTAGGCCCTGCCTCTTGTAAGGGGCGACTAATGTGTAGGAATCGAGAGGTGAAGAGTGTATGTGTGTGTGCGTGTGTGCGTGTGTGTGTGTGTGTGTGTGTGTGAGTGTATGTGTGTGTGCGTGTGTGCGAGCGTGTGTGTGTCTGTGAGAGTGTGTGTGTGTATGTGTGTCCCTTCGGCTCGCAGAGAAAAGAAAACAGCGCTGGCAAGAATGCCATGCCTGTCGTAAGAGGTGACTAATGGGTAGGAGTCGAGAGGTGAAGAGTGTATGTGTGTGTGCGTGTGTGTGTGTGCGTGCGTGTGTGTGTGAGTGTGTGTATCCGTTCGGCTTGCAGAGATAAGAATACCGCCGGAGCAAGAAGGCCCTGCCTCTCGTAAGAGGCGACCAAAAGGGAGGAGTCGAGAGGTGAATAGTGTATGTGTGTGTGTGTGTGACTGTGTGTGTTTCCGCTCGGCTCGCAGAGATAAAAATACGGCCGTGGCAAGAAGGCCCTGCCTGTCTTAAGAGGCGACTAATGGATAGGAGTCGAGCGGTGGAAAGATTGTGCGTGTGCGTGTGTGCGTGTGTGTGTGCGTGTGTGTGAGTGTGTGTGTGTCCGTTCGGCTCGCAGAGAAGAACACGGCAGTGGCAAAAAGTCCCTGAATGTCGCAAGAGGCGACCAATGGGTAGGAGTCTAGAGGTGGAGCGTGTATGTGTGTGTGTGTGTGCGAGTGTGTGTGTGTGTGTCTGTTCGGCTCGCAGAGATAAGAATACGTCCGTGGCAAGAAGGCCCTGCCTGTCGTAAGAGCAGAATAATGGGTAGGAGTCGAGAGGTGAAGAGTGTATGTGTGTGTGTATGTGTGTGTGTGCGCGCGTGTGTGTGTGTATGTGTATGTGTGTGTGTGTGCGTGTCTCTTCTGCTCGCAGAGGTACGAATACGGCCGTGGCAAGAAGGCCATGCTTGCTGTAAGGAGCAACTAATGGGTAGGAGTCGCGAGTTGAAAAGTGTACCTGTGTGTGAGTGTGTGTGTGTGTGCGTGTGTGAGTGTATGTGTGTGTGTCCGTTCGGCTTGCAGAGATAAGAATACAGCCGTGGCAAGAAGGCCCTGCCTGTCGTTTAGAAGAGTTTAGGTGTGTGTGTGTGTGTGGTTGTAAGTGTATGTGTGTGTGTCTGTATGGCTCGCAGAGGTAAAAACACGGCCGTAGCAAAAAGGCCCTGCCTGTCGTAAGAGACGACTAATGGGTAGGAGTCGAGAGGTGAAGAGTGTATGTGTGTGTGTGTGCGTGTGTGCGTGTGTGAGTGTGTGTGTGTGTGTCCGTTCGGCTCGCAGAGATAAGAATACGGCCGTGGCAAGAAGCCCTGCTTGTCGTTTAGAAGAGTTTAGGTGTGTGTGTGTGGTTGTGAGTGTGTGTGTGTGTGTCTGTATGGCTCGCAGAGGTAAAAACACGGCCGTGGCAAAAAGGCCCTGCCTGTCGTAAGAGACGACTAATGGGTAGGAGTCGAGAGGTGAAGAGTGTATGTGTGTGTATGTGTGCGTGTGTGCGTGTGTGAGTGTGTGTGTGTGTCTGTATGGCTCGCAGAGGTAAATACACGGCCGTGGCAAAAAAGCCCTGCCTGTCGTAAGAGGCGACTAATGGGTAGGAGTCGAGAGGTGAAGAGTGTATGTGTGTGTGTGTGTGTGCGTGTGTGTGTGAGTGTGTGTGTGTGTGCGTGTGTGAGTGTGTGTGTATGTATGTATGTCCGTTCGGCCTGCAGAGATAAGAATACAGCCGAGGCAAGAAGGCCCTGCCTGTAGTAAGGTGCGAGTAATAGGTAGGAGTCGAGAGGTGAAGAGTGTAGGTGTGTGTGTGTGAGTGTGTATGTGTGTCTGTATGGCTCGCAAAGATAAGAACACGGCCGTGGCAAAAAGGCCCTGCCTGTCGAAAGAGGCGACTAATGGGTAGGAGTAGAGAGGTGAAGAGTTTATGTGTGTGTCTCTGTGTGCATGTGTGTGTGCGTGTGTGAGTGTGTGTATGTATGTGTGTCCGTTCGGCTTGCAGAGATAAGAACACAGCCGAGGCAAGAAGGCCCTGCCTGTCGTAAGGGGCGAGTAATAGGTAAGAGTCGAGAGGTGAAGAGTTTAGGTGTGTGTGTGTGAGTGTGTGTGTGTGTGTCTGTATGGCTCGCAGAGATAAAAACACGGCCGTGGCAAAAAGGCCCTGCCTGTCGTAAGAGACGACTAATGGGTAGGAGTCGAGAGGTGA
>NW_027311886.1:3075000-3152500 GCF_040954645.1 Diabrotica undecimpunctata
ATGGGTAGGAGTCGAGAGGTGAAGAGTGTATGTGTGTGTGTGTGTGTGTGCGTGTGTGTTTGCGTGTGTGAGTGTGTGTGTGTATGTGTGTGTGTCCGTTAGGCTTGCAGAGATAAGAATACGGCCAAGGCAAGAAGGCCCTGCCTCTTGTAAGGGGCGACTAATAGGTAGGAATCGAGAGGTGAAGAGTGTATGTGTGTGTGCGTGTGTGCGTGATTGTGTGTGTGTGTAAGTGTATTAGTGTGTGCGTGTGTGCGTGCGTGTGTGTGTGTCTGTGAGTGTGTGTGTGTGTATGTGTGTCCCTTTGGCTCGCAGAGATTAGAATACGGTCGAGGCAAGAGGGACATGCCTCTCGTAAAAGGCGACTAATGGGTAGGAGTCGAGAGGTGAAGAGTGTATGTGTGTGTGCGTGTGTGTGTGTTTGTGCGAATGTGAGTGTGTGTGTATGGGTGTGTGTGTCCGCTCGGCTCGCAGAGATAAAAATACGGCCGTGGCAAGAATGCCCTGCCTGTCTTAAGAGGCGACTAATGGATAGGAGTCGAGAGGTGGAAAGTGTGTGCGTGTGCGTGTGTGCGTGTGTGTGTGCTTGTGTGTGTGTCCGTTCGGCTCGCAGAGATAAGAACACGGCCGTGGCAAAAAGTCAATGAATGTCGTAAGAGGCGACTAATGGGTAGGAGTCGAGAGGTGAAGCGTGTATGTGTGTGTGTGTGTGTGCGAGTGTGTGTGTGTGTGTGTCCGTTCGGCTCGCAGAGATAAGAATACGTCCGTGGCAAGAAGGCCTTGCCTGTCGTAAGAGCAGAATAATGGGTAGGAGTCGAGAGGTGAAGAGTGTATGTGTGTGTGTTTGTGTGCGTGTGTGCGTGCGTGTGTGAGTGTGTGTGTGAGTGTGTGTTTGTCAGTGTGTGTGTGTGTCCGGTCGGCTCGCAGAGATATGAACACGGCCGTGGCAAGAAGGCTCTGCCTGTCGTAAGAGGAGAATAATGGGTAGGAGTCGAGAGGTGAAGAGTGTATGTGTGTGTGTGTGCGCGCGCGTGTGTGTGTATGTGTATGTGTGTGTGTGTGCGTGTCTCTTCTGCTCGCAGAGGTACGAATACGGCCGTGGCAAGAAGGCCATGCCTGCTGTAAGGAGCAACTAATGGGTAGGAATCGCGAGTTGAAGAGTGTACCTGTGTGTGAGTGTGTGTGTGTGTGCGTGTGTGAGTGTATGTGTGTGTGTGTCCGTTCGACTTGCAGAGATAAGAATACAGCCGTGGCAAGAAGGCCCTGCCTGTCGTTTAGAAGAGTTTAGGTGTGTGTGTGGTTGTGAGTGTGTGTGTGTGTGTGTGTATGGCTCGCAGAGGTAAAAACACGGCCGTGGCAAAAAGGCCCTGCCTGTCGTAAGAGACCACTAATGGGTAGGAGTCGAGAGGTGAAAAGTGTATGTGTGTGTGTGTGTGTGTGTGCGTGTGTGGGTGTGTGAGTGTGTGTGTGTCTGTCCGTTCGGCTTGCAGAGATAAGAATACGGCCGTGGCAAGAAGCCCTGCCTGTCGTAAGAGGCGACTAATGGGTAGGAGTCGAGAGGTGAAGCGTGTATGTGTGTGTGTGTGCAAGTGTGTGTGTGTGTCCGTTCGGCTCGCAGGGATAGGAATACGTCTGTGGCAAGAAGGCCCTGCCTGTCTTAAAAGGCGACTAATGGATAGGAGTCGAGAGGTGGAGAGTGTGTGCGTGTATGCCTGTGTGCGTGTGTTTGTGTGTGCGTGTGTGTGTGTCCGTTCGGCTTGCAGAGATAAGAACACCGCCTTGGCAAGAAGGCCCTGCTTGTCGTAAGAGGCGACTAATGGGTAGGAGTCGAGAGGTGAAGAGTGTATGTGTGTGTGAGTGTGCGTGTGTGCGTGTGTGTGCGTGTGTGAGTGTGTGTGTGTATTTGTGTGTGTGAGTGTGTGTGTCCAGTCGGCTCGCAGAGATAAGAACACGTCCGTGCCAAGAAGGCCCTGCCTTTCGTAAGCGGTGACTAATGGGTAGAAGTCGAGAGGTGAAGAGTGTATGTGTGTGTGTGCGTGTGTGCGTGTGTGTGCTTGTGTGAGAGTGTGTGTGTCCGGTCGTCTCGCAGAGATAAGAACACGTCCGTGCCAAGAAGGCCCTGCCTGTCGTAAGCGGTGACTAATGGGTAGAAGTCGAGAGGTGAAGAGTGTATGTGTATGTGTTTGCGTGTGTGCGTGTGTGTGCGTGTGTGAGTGTGTGTGTGTGTATTTGTGTGTGTGAGTGTGTGTGTCCAGTCGGCTCGCAGAGATAAGAACACGTCCGTGCCAAGAAGGCCCTGCCTGTCGTAAGCGGTGACTAATGGGTAGAAGTCAAGAGGTAAAGAGTGTATGTGTGTGTGTGTGCGTGTGTGCGTGTGTGTGCTTGTGTGAGTGTGTGTGTGTCCGGTCGTCTCACAGAGATATTAAAACAGCCGTGGCAAGAAGGCTATGCCAGTCTTAAGGGGCGACTAATGGGTAGGAGTCGAGAGGTGAAGAGTGTATGTGTGCGTGCGTGTGTGTGTGAATGTGTGTGTGTATGTGTGTGTATGTGTGTATGTCCCTTCTGCTCGCAGAGATAAAAATACAGCCGTGACAAGAAGACCATGCCTGTCGTAAGAGGCGACTAATGGGTAGGAGTCGAGAGGTGAAGATTGTGTGTGTGTGTGCGTGTGTGCGTGTGTGTGTGAGTATGTGTGTGTATGTGTGTGTGTATACCTTTGGCTCGCAGAGATAAGAATACGTCCGTGGCAAGAAGGCCATGCTTGCTGTAAGGAGCGACTAATTGGTAGGAGTCGAGAGGTGAAGCGTGTATGTGTGTGTGTGTGTGTGTGTGTGCGTGTGTGCGTGTATGCCTGTGAGCGTGTGTTTGTGTGTGCGTGTGTGTGTGTGTCCGTTCGGCTTGCAGAGATAAGAACACGTCCGTGCCAAGAAAGCCCTGCCTGTCGTAAGCGGTGACTAATGGGTAGAAGTCGAGAGGTGAAGAGTGTATGTGTGTGTGTGTGCGTCTGCGTGTGTGCGTGTGTGTGCTTGTGTGAGTGTGTGTGTGTGTCCGGTCGTCTCGCAGAGATAAGAACACGGCCGTGGCAAGAAGGCCCTGCCTGTCGTAAGAGGCGACTAATGGGTAGGAGTCGAGAGGTAAAGAGTGTATGTGTGTGTTTGCATGTGTGCGTGTGTGTGCGTGTGTGAGTGTGTGTGTGTATTTGTGTGTGTGAGTGTGTGTGTCCAGTCGGCTCGCAAAGATAAGAACACGGCCGTGGCAAGAGGGCCCTGCCTGTCGTAAGAGGCGTGTGCGTGTGTGTGCGTGTGTAAGTGTGTGTGTATGTGTGTGTGTCTGTTTGGCTTGCAGAGATAAGAATACAGCCAAGGCAAGAAGGCCCTGCCTCTTGTATGGGGCGACTAATAGGTAGGAGTCGAGAGGTGAATAGTGTATGTATGTGTGCGTGTGTTGGTGTGTGTGTGTGTTTGTGCGTGTGTAAGTGTGTGTGTATGTATGTGTGTGTCCATTCGGCTCGCAGAGATTAGAATACGGCCGAGGCAAGAAGGCCATGCCTGTCGTAAGAGGCGACTAATGGGTAGGAGTCGAGAGGTGAAGAGTGTATTGGTGTGTGTGTGTGTGCGTGTGTGTGCGTGTGTGCGTGCGTGTGTGTATGAGTGTGTGTGTGTCCGTTCGGCTTGCAGAGATAAGAACACGTCCGTGCCAAGAAAGCCCTGCCTGTCGTAAGCGGTGACTAATGGGTAGAAGTCGAGAGGTGAAGAGTGTATGTGTGTGTGTGTGCGTCTGCGTGTGTGTGCGTGTGTGAGTGTGTGTGTGTATTTGTGTGTGTGAGTGTGTGTGTGTCCAGTAGGCTCGCAGAGATAAGAACACGGCAGTGGCAAGAAGGCCCTGCCTGTCGTAAGAGGCGACTAATGGGTAGGAGTCGAGAGCTGAAGAGTGTAATTGTGTGATTGTGTGCGCGTGTGTGTGTGCGTGTGTGCGTGCTTGTGTGTGTGAGTGTGTGTGTCCGTTCAGCTTGCAGAGATAAGCTTACGGCCGAGGCAAGAAGGCCCTGCCTGTCGTAAGTGGCGACTAATTGGTAGGAGTCGAGAGGTGAAGAGTGTATGTGTGTGTGTGCGTGTGTGCGTGTGTGTGAGTATGTGTGTGTATGTGTGTGTGTATGTGTGTGTGTATCCCTTCGGCTCGCAGAGATAAGCATACGTCCGTGGTAAGAAGGCCATGCTTGCTGTAAGGAGCGACTAATGGGTAGGAGTCGAGAGGTGAAGCGTGTATGTGTGTGTGTGTGTGTATGTGTGCAAGTGTGTGTGTATGTGTGTCCGTTCGGTTTGCAGAGATAGGTGTACGTCCGTGGCAAGAAGGCCCTGCCTGTCTTAAGAGGCGACTAATGGATAGGAGTCGAGAGGTGGAGAGTGTGTGCGTGTGCGTGTGCGTGTGCGTGTGCGTGTGCGTGTGCGTGTGCGTGTGCGTGTGCGTGTGTGTGTGTGTGTGAGTGTATGTGTGTGTGCGTGTATGCGTGCGTGTGTGCGTGTGTGTGTGTGAGTGTGTGTGTGTATGTGTGTGTGTGTGTGTCCCTTCGCTCGCAGAGATAAGAAAAAAGCGGTGGCAAGAAGGCCATGCCTGTCGTAAGAGGCGACTAATGGATAGGAGTCGAGAGGTGGAGAGTGTGTGCGTGTGCGTGTGCGTGTGCGTGTGCGTGTGCGTGTGCGTGTGTGTGTGTGTGCGTGTGTGTGTGTGTCCGTTTGGCTTGCAGAGATAAGAACACGGCTGTTGCAAGAAGTCCCTGCCTATCGTAAGAGGAGAATAATGGGTAGGAGTCGAGAGGTGAAGAGTGTATGTGTGTGTGTGCGTGTGTGCGTGCGTGTGTGAGTGTGTGTGTGTATGTGTGTGTGTCAGTGTGTGTGTGTGTCCGGTCGGCTCGCAGAGATGAGAACACGGCCGTGGCAAGAAGGCACTGCCTGTCGTTAAGAGGCGACTAATGGGTAGGAGTCGAGAGGTGAAGAGTGTATGTGTGTGTGTGCGTGTGTGTGTGTGCGTGTGAGCGTGCGTGTGTGTGTGAGTGTGTGTGTGTCCGTTCGGCTTGCAGAGATAAGAATACGGCCGAGGCAAGAAGGCACTGCCTGTCGTAAGTGGCGACTAATTGGTAGGAGTCGAGAGGTGAAGAGTGTATGTGTGTGTGTGCGTGTGTGCGTGTGTGTGCGTGTGTGTGTGTATGTGTGTGTGTCTGTTTGGCTTGCAGAGATAAGAACACGTCCGTGCCAAGAAGGCCCTGCCTGTCGTAAGCGGTGACTAATGGGTAGAAGTCGAGAGGTGAAGAGTGTATGTGTATGTGTGTGCGTGTGTGCGTGTGTGTGCGTGTGTGAGTGTGTGTGTGTGTGTATTTGTGTGTGTGAGTGTGTGTGTCCAGTCGGCTCGCAGAGATAAGAACACGTCCGTGCCAAGAAGGCCCTGCCTGTCGTAAGCGGTGACTAATGGGTAGAAGTCAAGAGGTAAAGAGTGTATGTGTGTGTGTGTGCGTGTGTGCGTGTGTGTGCTTGTGTGAGTGTGTGTGTGTCCGGTCGTCTCACAGAGATATTAAAACAGCCGTGGCAAGAAGGCTATGCCAGTCTTAAGGGGCGACTAATGGGTAGGAGTCGAGAGGTGAAGAGTGTATGTGTGCGTGCGTGTGTGTGTGAATGTGTGTGTGTATGTGTGTGTATGTGTGTATGTCCCTTCTGCTCGCAGAGATAAAAATACAGCCGTGACAAGAAGACCATGCCTGTCGTAAGAGGCGACTAATGGGTAGGAGTCGAGAGGTGAAGATTGTGTGTGTGTGTGCGTGTGTGCGTGTGTGTGTGAGTATGTGTGTGTGTATGTGTGTGTGTATACCTTTGGCTCGCAGAGATAAGAATACGTCCGTGGCAAGAAGGCCATGCTTGCTGTAAGGAGCGACTAATTGGTAGGAGTCGAGAGGTGAAGCGTGTATGTGTGTGTGTGTGTGTGTGTGTGTGCGTGTGTGCGTGTATGCCTGTGAGCGTGTGTTTGTGTGTGCGTGTGTGTGTGTGTCCGTTCGGCTTGCAGAGATAAGAACACGTCCGTGCCAAGAAAGCCCTGCCTGTCGTAAGCGGTGACTAATGGGTAGAAGTCGAGAGGTGAAGAGTGTATGTGTGTGTGTGTGCGTCTGCGTGTGTGCGTGTGTGTGCTTGTGTGAGTGTGTGTGTGTGTCCGGTCGTCTCGCAGAGATAAGAACACGGCCGTGGCAAGAAGGCCCTGCCTGTCGTAAGAGGCGACTAATGGGTAGGAGTCGAGAGGTAAAGAGTGTATGTGTGTGTTTGCATGTGTGCGTGTGTGTGCGTGTGTGAGTGTGTGTGTGTATTTGTGTGTGTGAGTGTGTGTGTCCAGTCGGCTCGCAAAGATAAGAACACGGCCGTGGCAAGAGGGCCCTGCCTGTCGTAAGAGGCGTGTGCGTGTGTGTGCGTGTGTAAGTGTGTGTGTATGTGTGTGTGTCTGTTTGGCTTGCAGAGATAAGAATACAGCCAAGGCAAGAAGGCCCTGCCTCTTGTATGGGGCGACTAATAGGTAGGAGTCGAGAGGTGAATAGTGTATGTATGTGTGCGTGTGTTGGTGTGTGTGTGTGTTTGTGCGTGTGTAAGTGTGTGTGTATGTATGTGTGTGTCCATTCGGCTCGCAGAGATTAGAATACGGCCGAGGCAAGAAGGCCATGCCTGTCGTAAGAGGCGACTAATGGGTAGGAGTCGAGAGGTGAAGAGTGTATTGGTGTGTGTGTGTGTGCGTGTGTGTGCGTGTGTGCGTGCGTGTGTGTATGAGTGTGTGTGTGTCCGTTCGGCTTGCAGAGATAAGAACACGTCCGTGCCAAGAAAGCCCTGCCTGTCGTAAGCGGTGACTAATGGGTAGAAGTCGAGAGGTGAAGAGTGTATGTGTGTGTGTGTGCGTCTGCGTGTGTGTGCGTGTGTGAGTGTGTGTGTGTATTTGTGTGTGTGAGTGTGTGTGTGTCCAGTAGGCTCGCAGAGATAAGAACACGGCAGTGGCAAGAAGGCCCTGCCTGTCGTAAGAGGCGACTAATGGGTAGGAGTCGAGAGCTGAAGAGTGTAATTGTGTGATTGTGTGCGCGTGTGTGTGTGCGTGTGTGCGTGCTTGTGTGTGTGAGTGTGTGTGTCCGTTCAGCTTGCAGAGATAAGCTTACGGCCGAGGCAAGAAGGCCCTGCCTGTCGTAAGTGGCGACTAATTGGTAGGAGTCGAGAGGTGAAGAGTGTATGTGTGTGTGTGCGTGTGTGCGTGTGTGTGAGTATGTGTGTGTATGTGTGTGTGTATGTGTGTGTGTATCCCTTCGGCTCGCAGAGATAAGCATACGTCCGTGGTAAGAAGGCCATGCTTGCTGTAAGGAGCGACTAATGGGTAGGAGTCGAGAGGTGAAGCGTGTATGTGTGTGTGTGTGTGTATGTGTGCAAGTGTGTGTGTATGTGTGTCCGTTCGGTTTGCAGAGATAGGTGTACGTCCGTGGCAAGAAGGCCCTGCCTGTCTTAAGAGGCGACTAATGGATAGGAGTCGAGAGGTGGAGAGTGTGTGCGTGTGCGTGTGCGTGTGCGTGTGCGTGTGCGTGTGCGTGTGCGTGTGCGTGTGCGTGTGTGTGTGTGTGTGAGTGTATGTGTGTGTGCGTGTATGCGTGCGTGTGTGCGTGTGTGTGTGTGAGTGTGTGTGTGTATGTGTGTGTGTGTGTGTCCCTTCGCTCGCAGAGATAAGAAAAAAGCGGTGGCAAGAAGGCCATGCCTGTCGTAAGAGGCGACTAATGGATAGGAGTCGAGAGGTGGAGAGTGTGTGCGTGTGCGTGTGCGTGTGCGTGTGCGTGTGCGTGTGCGTGTGTGTGTGTGTGCGTGTGTGTGTGTGTCCGTTTGGCTTGCAGAGATAAGAACACGGCTGTTGCAAGAAGTCCCTGCCTATCGTAAGAGGAGAATAATGGGTAGGAGTCGAGAGGTGAAGAGTGTATGTGTGTGTGTGCGTGTGTGCGTGCGTGTGTGAGTGTGTGTGTGTATGTGTGTGTGTCAGTGTGTGTGTGTGTCCGGTCGGCTCGCAGAGATGAGAACACGGCCGTGGCAAGAAGGCACTGCCTGTCGTTAAGAGGCGACTAATGGGTAGGAGTCGAGAGGTGAAGAGTGTATGTGTGTGTGTGCGTGTGTGTGTGTGCGTGTGAGCGTGCGTGTGTGTGTGAGTGTGTGTGTGTCCGTTCGGCTTGCAGAGATAAGAATACGGCCGAGGCAAGAAGGCACTGCCTGTCGTAAGTGGCGACTAATTGGTAGGAGTCGAGAGGTGAAGAGTGTATGTGTGTGTGTGCGTGTGTGCGTGTGTGTGCGTGTGTGTGTGTATGTGTGTGTGTCTGTTTGGCTTGCAGAGATAAGAATACGGCCGAGGCAAGAAGGCCTTGCCTCTTGTAAGGGGCGACTAATAAGTAGGAGTCGAGAGGTGAAGAGTGTATGTGTGTATGCGTGTGTGCGTGTGTGTGCGTGTGTGAGTATGTGTGTGTGTTAGTTTGGCTTGCAGAGATAAGAGCACGACCGAGGCAAGAAAGCCCTGCCTATCATAAGAGGCGACTAATAGGTAGGAGTCGAGAGGTGAAGAGTGTATGTGTGTGTGTGCGTGTGTGTGTGTGTGTGCGTGTGAGCGTGCGTGTGTGTGTGAGTGTGTGTGTGTCCGTTCGGCTTGCAGAGATAAGAATACGGCCGTGGCAAGAAGGCCCTGACTGTCGTAAGAGGCGACTAATGGGTAGGAGTCGAGAGGTGAAGAGTGTATGTGTGTGTGTGTGTGTGTGTGTTTGTGTGCGTGTGTGCGTGTGTGTGTGCGTGTGTGAGTGTGTGTGCGTGTGCGTGTGTGTGTGTGTGTGAGTGTATGTGTGTGTGCGTGTATGCGTGCGTGTGTGCGTGTGTGTGTGTGAGTGTGTGTGTGTATGTGTGTGTGTGTGTGTCCCTTCGCTCGCAGAGATAAGAAAAAAGCGGTGGCAAGAAGGCCATGCCTGTCGTAAGAGGCGACTAATGGGTAGGAGTCGAGAGATGAAGAGTGTATGTGTGTGTGTGTGTGCGTTTGTGTGCGTGTGTGCGTGTGCGTGTGCGTGTGCGTGTGCGTGTGCGTGTGCGTGTGTGTGTGTGTGTGAGTGTATGTGTGTGTGCGTGTATGCGTGCGTGTGTGCGTGTGTGTGTGTGAGTGTGTGTGTGTATGTGTGTGTGTGTGTGTCCCTTCGCTCGCAGAGATAAGAAAAATGCGGTGGCAAGAAGGCCATGCCTGTCGTAAGAGGCGACTAATGGATTGGAGTCGAGAGGTGGAGAGTGTGTGCGTGTGCGTGTGCGTGTGCGTGTGCGTGTGTGTGTGTGCGTGTGTGTGTGTGTCCGTTTGGCTTGCAGAGATAAGAACACGGCTGTTGCAAGAAGTCCCTGCCTATCGTAAGAGGAGAATAATGGGTAGGAGTCGAGAGGTGAAGAGTGTATGTGTGTGTGTGCGTGTGTGCGTGCGTGTGTGAGTGTGTGTGTGTATGTGTGTGTGTCAGTGTGTGTGTGTGTCCGGTCGGCTCGCAGAGATGAGAACACGGCCGTGGCAAGAAGGCACTGCCTGTCGTTAAGAGGCGACTAATGGGTAGGAGTCGAGAGGTGAAGAGTGTATGTGTGTGTGTGTGTGCGTGTGAGCGTGCGTGTGTGTGTGAGTATGTGTGTGTATGTGTGTGTGTATGTGTGTGTATCCCTTCGGCTCGCAGAGATAAGCATACGTCCGTGGCAAGAAGGCCATGCTTGCTGTAAGGAGCGACTAATGGGTAGGAGTCGAGAGGTGAAGCGTGTATGTGTGTGTATGTGTGTATGTGTGCAAGTGTGTGTGTGTGTGTCCGTTCGGTTTGCAGAGATAGGTAATCGTCCGTGGCAAGAAGGCCCTGCCTGTTTTAAGAGGCGACTAATGAATAGGAGTCGAGAGGTGAAGAGTGTGTGCGTGTGCGTGTGCGTGCGTGTGCGTGTGTAAGTGTTTGTGTATGTGTGTGTGTGTCTGTTTGGCTTGCAGAGATAAGAATACGGCCAAGGCAAGAAGGCCCTGCCTCTTGTAATGGGCGACTAATAAGTAGGAGTCGAGAGGTGGAGAGTGTAAGTGTGTGTGTGCGTGTGTGCGTGTGTGTGCGTGTGTGAGTATGTGTGTGTGTTAGTTCGGCTTGCAGAAATAAGAACACGACCGAGGCAAGCAGGCCCTGCCTATCGTAAGAGGCGACTAATAGGTAGGAGTCGAGAGGTGAAGAGTGTATGTGTGTGTGTGCGTGTGTGCGTGTGTGTGTGCGTGTGTGAGTATGTGTGTGTGTCTGTTTGGCTTGCAGAGATAAGAATACGGCCGAGGCAAGAAGGCCTTTCCTCTTGTAAGGGGCGACTAATAGGTAGGATTAGAGAGGTGAAGAATGTATGTGTGTGTGCGTGTGTGCGTGTTTGTGTGTGTGTGAGTGTATGTGTGTGTGCGTGTATGCGTGCGTGTGTGCGTGTGTGTGTGTGTGAGTGTGTGTGTGTATGTGTGTGTGTGTGTGTCCGTTCGCTCGCAGAGATAAGAAAAAAGCGGTGGCAAGAAGGCCATGCCTGTCGTAAGAGGCGACTAATGGATAGGAGTCGAGAGGTGGAGAGTGTGTGCTTGTGCGTGTGCGTGTGCGTGTGCGTGTGTGTGTGTGTGCGTGTGTGTGTGTCCGTTTGGCTTGCAGAGATAAGAACACGGTTGTGGCAAGATGTCCCTGCCTGTCGTAAGAGGAGAATAATGGGTAGGAGTCGAGAGGTGAAGAGTGTATGTGTGTGTGTGTGTGCGTGTGTGCGTGCGTGTGTTAGTGTGTGTGTGTATGTGTGTGTGTCAGTGTGTGTGTGTGTCCGGTCGGCTCGCAGAGATGAGAACACGGCCGTGGCAAGAAGGCACTGCCTGTCGTTAAGAGGCGACTAACGGGTAGTAGTCGAGAGGTGAAGAGTGTATGTGTGTGTGTGTGTGCGTGTGTGCGTGTGTGTGCGTGTGTGTGTGTATGTGTGTGTGTCTGTTTGGCTTGCAGAGATAAGAATACGGCCGAGGCAAGAAGGCCTTGCCTCTTGTAAGGGGCGACTAATAAGTAGGAGTCGAGAGGTGAAGAGTGTATGTGTGTATGCGTGTGTGCGTGTGTGTGCGTGTGTGAGTATGTGTGTGTGTTAGTTCGGCTTGCAGAGATAAGAGCACGACCGAGGCAAGAAATCCCTGCCTATCGTAAGAGGCGACTAATAGGTAGGAGTCGAGAGGTGAAGAGTGTATGTGTGTGTGTGCGTGTGTGCGTGTGTGTGCGTGTGAGCGTGCGTGTGTGTGTGAGTGTGTGTGTGTCCGTTCGGCTTGCAGGGATAAGAATACGGCCGAGGCAAGAAGGCACTGCCTGTCGTAAGTGGCGACTAATTGGTAGGAGTCGAGAGGTGAAGAGTGTATGTGTGTGTGTGCGTGTTTGCGTGTGTGTGCGTGTGTGCGTGCGTGTGTGTGTGAGTGTGTGTTTGTCCGTTCGGCTTGCAGAGATAAGAATACGGCCGAAACAAGAAGGCCCTGCCTGTCGTAAGTGGCGACTAATGGGTAGGAGTCGAGAGGTGAAGAGTGTATGTGTGTGTGTGTGTGTGCGTGTGTGCGTGTATGTGTGCGTGTGTGAGTGTGTGTGTCCGGTCGGCTCGCAGTGATAAGGACACGTCCGTGCCAAGAAGGCCCTGCCTGTCATAAGCGGCAACTAATTGGTAGGAGTCGAAAGGTGAAAAGTGTTTTTGTGTGTGTGCGTGTGTGTGCGTGTGTGCGTGCTTGTGTGTGTGAGTGTGTATGTGTCCGTTCGGCTTGCAGAGATAAGAATACGGCCGAGGCAAGAAGGCCCTGCCTGTCGTAAGTGGCGACTTATTGGCAGGAGTCGAGAGGTGAAGAGTGTATGTGTGTGTGTGTGCGTGTGTGGGTGTGTGTGTGTTTGTGCGTGTGTAAGTGTGTGTGTGTATGTATGTGTGTGTCCATTCGGCTCGCAGAGATTAGAATACGGCCGAGGCAAGAAGGCCATGCCTGTCGTAAGAGGCAACTAATGGGTAGGAGTCGAGAGGTGAAAAGTGTTTTTGTGTGCGTGCTTGTGTGTGTGAGTGTGTATGTGTCCGTTCGGCTTGCAGAGATAAGAATCCGGCCGAGGCAAGAATGCCCTGCTTGTTGTAAGTGGCGACTAATTGGTAGGAGTCGAGAGGTGAAGAGTGTATGTGTGTGTGTGCGTATGTGCGTGTGTGTGTGTGCGTGTGTAAGTGTGTGTGTCCAGTCGGCTCGCAGTGATAAGGACACGTCTGTGCCAAGAAGTCCCTGCCTGTCGTAAGCGGCGACTAATGCGTAGGAGTCGAGAGGTGAAGAGTGTATGTGTGTGTGAGTGTGCGTGTGTGTGCGTGTGTGAGTGTGTGTGTGTATTTGTGTGTGTGAGTGTGTGTGTGTCCAGTCGGCTCGCAGAGATAAGAACACGGCCGTGGCAAGAAGGCCCTGCCTGTCGTAAGAGGCGTCTAATGGGTAGGAGTCGAGAGGTGCAGAGTGTATTTGTGTGTGAGTGTGCGTGTGTGCCTGTGTGTGCGTGTGTGAGTGTGTGTGTGTATTTGTGTGTGTGAGTGTGTGTGTCCAGTCGGCTCGCAGAGATAAGAACACGGCCGTGGCAAAAAGGCCCTGCCTGTCGTAAGGAGGCGACTAGAGGGTAGGAGTCGAGTGGTGAAGAGTGTATATGTGTGTGCGTATGTGCGCGTGTGTGCGTGTGAGAGTGTGTGTGTATATGTGTGTGTGTCCATTCGGCTTGCAGAGATAAGAGCACGACCAAGGCAAGAAGGCCCTGCCTATCGTAAGAGCCGACCAATAGGTAGGAGTCAAGAGGTGAAGAGTATACGTGTGTGTGTGTGCGTGTGTGCGTGTGTGTGTGAGTATGTGTGTGTATGTGTGTGTGTATGTGTGTGTATCCCTTCGGCTCGCAGAGATAAGCATACGTCCGTGGCAAGAAGGCCATGCTTGCTGTAAGGAGCGACTAATGGGTAGGAGTCGAGAGGTGAAGCGTGTATGTGTGTGTATGTGTGTATGTGTGCAAGTGTGTGTGTGTGTGTCCGTTCGGTTTGCAGAGATAGGTAATCGTCCGTGGCAAGAAGGCCCTGCCTGTTTTAAGAGGCGACTAATGAATAGGAGTCGAGAGGTGAAGAGTGTGTGCGTGTGCGTGTGCGTGCGTGTGCGTGTGTAAGTGTTTGTGTATGTGTGTGTGTCTGTTTGGCTTGCAGAGATAAGAATACGGCCAAGGCAAGAAGGCCCTGCCTCTTGTAATGGGCGACTAATAAGTAGGAGTCGAGAGGTGGAGAGTGTAAGTGTGTGTGTGCGTGTGTGCGTGTGTGTGCGTGTGTGAGTATGTGTGTGTGTTAGTTCGGCTTGCAGAAATAAGAACACGACCGTGGCAAAAAGCCCATGCCTGTCGTAAGAGGGGAATAATGGGTAGGAGTCGAGAGGTGAAGAGTGTATGTGTGTGTGTTCGTGTGTGCGTACGTGTGTGCGTGTGTGCGTGTGTGTGTGTGTGAGTGTGTGTGTGTCCGTTCGGCTCGCAGAGATAAGAACACGGCCGTGGCAAGAAGTCCCTGCCTGTCGTAAGAGGCGACACATAAATAGGAGTCGAGAGGTGAAGAGTGTATGCGTCTTTGTGTGTGTGCGTGTGTTTGTGCGTGTGTGACTATGTGTGTGTATGTGTGTGTGTGTGTCCGTTTGGCTTGCAGAGATAAGAATACGGCCGAGGCAAGAAGGCCCTGCCTGTCTTAAGAGGCGACTAATGGGTAGGAGTCGAGAGGTGAAGAGTGTATTTGTGTGTGTGCGTGTGTGCGTGCGTGTGTGTGTGAGTGCGTATGTGTCCGTTCGGCTTGCAGTGATAAGAATACGGCCGAGGCAAGAAGGCCCTGCCTGTCGTAAGTGGCGACTAATTGGTAGGAGTCGAGAGGTGAAAAGTGTTTTTGTGTGTGTGCGTGTGTGTGCGTGTGTGCGTGCTTGTGTGTGTGAGTGTGTATGTGTCCGTTCGGCTTGCAGAGATAAGAATACGGCCGAGGCAAGAAGGCCCTGCCTGTCGTAAGTGGCGACTAATTGGTAGGAGTCGAGAGGTGAAGAGTGTATGTGTGTGTGTGTGTGCGTGTGTGGGTGTGTGTATGTGTTTGTGCGTGTGTAAGTGTGTGTGTGTATGTATGTGTGTGTCCATTCGGCTCGCAGAGATTAGAATACGGCCGAGGCAAGAAGGCCATGCCTGTCGTAAGAGGCAACTAATGGGTAGGAGTCGAGAGGTGAAAAGTGTTTTTGTGTGTGTGCGTGTGTGTGCGTGTGTGCGTGCTTGTGTGTGTGAGTGTGTATGTGTCCGTTCGGCTTGCAGAGATAAGAATACGGCCGAGGCAAGAATGCCCTGCTTGTCGTAAGTGGCGACTAATTGGTAGGAGTCGAGAGGTGAAGAGTGTATGTGTGTGTGTGCGTGTGTGCGTGTGTGTGTGCGTGTGTAAGTGTGTGTGTCCAGTCGGCTCGCAGTGATAAGGACACGTCTGTGCCAAGAAGTCCCTGCCTGTCGTAAGCGGCGACTAATGCGTAGGAGTCGAGAGGTGAAGAGTGTATATGTGTAAGTGCGTTTGAGCGTGTGTGTGCGTGTGTGAGTGTGTGTTTGTGTCCGGTCGGCTCTCAGAGATAGAAACACGGCCGTGGCAAGAAGGCCCTGCCTGTCGTAAGAGGCGACTAATGGGTAGGAGTCGAGAGGTGAAGAGTGTATGTGTGTGTGAGTGTGCGTGTGTGTGCGTGTGTGAGTGTGTGTGTGTATTTGTGTGTGTGAGTGTGTGTGTGTCCAGTCGGCTCGCAGAGATAAGAACACGGCCGTGGCAAGAAGGCCCTGCCTGTCGTAAGAGGCGACTAATGGGTAGGAGTCGAGAGGTGAAGAGTGTATTTGTGTGTGAGTGTGCGTGTGTGCGTGTGTGTGCGTGTGTGAGTGTGTGTGTGTATTTGTGTGTGTGAGTGTGTGTGTCCAGTCGGCTGGCAGAGATAAGAACACGGCCGTGGCAAGAAGGCCCTGCCTGTCGTAAGAGGCGACTAGAGGGTAGGAGTCGAGTGGTGAAGAGTGTATATGTGTGTGCGTATGTGCGTGTGTGTGCGTGTGAGAGTGTGTGTGTATATGTGTGTGTGTCCATTCGGCTTGCATAGATAAGAGCACGACCAAGGCAAGAAGGCCCTGCCTATCGTAAGAGCCGACCAATAGGTAGGAGTCAAGAGGTGAAGAGTATATGTGTGTGTGTGTGCGTGTGTGCGTGTGTGTGTTAGTATGTGTGTGTATGTGTGTGTGTATGTGTGTGTATCCCTTCGGCTCGCAGAGATAAGCATACGTCCGTGGCAAGAAGGCCATGCTTGCTGTAAGGAGCGACTAATGGGTAGGAGTCGAGAGGTGAAGCGTGTATGTGTGTGTATGTGTGTATGTGTGCAAGTGTGTGTGTGTGTGTGTGTCCGTTCGGTTTGCAGAGATAGGTAATCGTCCGTGGCAAGAAGGCCCTGCCTGTCTTAAGAGGCGACTAATGAATAGGAGTCGAGAGGTGAAGAGTGTGTGCGTGTGCGTGTGCGTGCGTGTGCGTGTGTAAGTGTTTGTGTATGTGTGTGTGTCTGTTTGGCTTGCAGAGATAAGAATACGGCCAAGGCAAGAAGGCCCTGCCTCTTGTAATGGGCGACTAATAAGTAGGAGTCGAGAGGTGGAGAGTGTATGTGTGTGTGCGTGTGTGCGTCTGTGTGCGTGTGTGAGTATGTGTGTGTGTTAGTTCGTCTTGCAGAAATAAGAACACGACCGAGGCAAGCAGGCCCTGCCTATCGTAAGAGGCGACTAATAGGTAGGAGTCGAGAGGTGAAGAGTGTATGTGTGTGTGTGCGTGTGTGCGTGTGTGTGTGCGTGTGTGAGTATGTGTGTGTGTCCGTTTGGCTTGCAGAGATAAGAACACGGCCAAGGCAAGAAGGCCCTGCCTGTCGTAAGAGGCGACTAATAGGTAGGAGTCGAGAGGTGAAGAATGTATGTGTGTGTGTGTGCGTGTGTGCGTGTGTGTGCGTTTGTGTGTATGTGTGTGTGTCTGTTTGGCTTGCAGAGATAAGAATACGGCCGAGGCAAGAAGGCCTTTCCTCTTGTAAGGGGCGACTAATAGGTAGGATTAGAGAGGTGAAGAATGTATGTGTGTGTGCGTGTGTGCGTGTTTGTGTGTGTGTGAGTGTATGTGTGTGTGCGTGTATGCGTGCGTGTGTGCGTGTGTGTGTGAGTGTGTGTGTGTATGTGTGTTTGTGTGTGTCCCTTCGCTCACAGAGATAAGAAAAAAGCGGTGGCAAGAAGGCCATGCCTGTCTTAAGAGGCGACTAATGGATAGGAGTCGAGAGGTGGAGAGTGTGTGCGTGTGCGTGTGCGTGAGCGTGTGCGTGTGTGTGTGCGTGTGTGTGTGTGTCCGTTCGGCTTGCAGAGATAAGAACACGGCCGTGGCAAAAAGCCCATGCCTGTCGTAAGAGGGGAATAATGGGTAGGAGTCGAGAGGTGAAGAGTGTATGTGTGTGTGCGTGTGTGCGTACGTGTGTGCGTGTGTGCGTGTGTGTGTGTGAGTGTGTGTGTGTGTCCGTTCGGCTCGCAGAGATAAGAACACGGCCGTGGCAAAAAGTCCCTGCCTGTCGTAAGAGGCGACTAATGAATAGGAGTCGAGAGGTGAAGAGTGTATGTGTATTTGTGTGTGTGCGTGTGTTTGTGCGTGTGTGACTATGTGTGTGTATGTGTGTGTGTGTGTGTCCGTTTGGCTTGCAGAGATAAGAACACGGCCGTGGCAAGAAGTCCCTGCCTGTCGTAAGAGGCGACTAATGGGTAGGAGTCGAGAGGTGAAGAGTGTATTTGTGTGTGTGCGTGTGTGCGTGCGTGTGTGTGTGAGTGCGTATGTGTCCGTTCGGCTTGCAGTGATAAGAATACGGCCGAGGCAAGAAGGCCCTGCCTGTCGTAAGTGGCGACTAATTGGTAGGAGTCGAGAGGTGAAAAGTGTTTTTGTGTGTGTGCGTGTGTGTGCGTGTGTGCGTGCTTGTGTGTGTGAGTGTGTATGTGTCCGTTCGGCTTGCAGAGATAAGAATACGGCCGAGGCAAGAAGGCCCTGCCTGTCGTAAGTGGCGACTAATTGGTAGGAGTCGAGAGGTGAAGAGTGTATGTGTGTGTGTGTGTGTGTGCGTGTGTGGGTGTGTGTATGTGTTTGTGCGTGTGTAAGTGTGTGTGTGTATGTATGTGTGTGTCCATTCGGCTCGCAGAGATTAGAATACGGCCGAGGCAAGAAGGCCATGCCTGTCGTAAGAGGCAACTAATGGGTAGGAGTCGAGAGGTGAAAAGTGTTTTTGTGTGTGTGCGTGTGTGTGCGTGTGTGCGTGCTTGTGTGTGTGAGTGTGTATGTGTCCGTTCGGCTTGCAGAGATAAGAATACGGCCGAGGCAAGAATGCCCTGCTTGTCGTAAGTGGCGACTAATTGGTAGGAGTCGAGAGGTGAAGAGTGTATGTGTGTGTGTGCGTGTGTGCGTGTGTGTGTGCGTGTGTGAGTGTGTGTGTCCAGTCGGCTCGCAGTGATAAGGACACGTCTGTGCCAAGAAGTCCCTGCCTGTCGTAAGCGGCGACTAATGCGTAGGAGTCGAGAGGTGAAGAGTGTATATGTGTAAGTGCGTTTGAGCGTGTGTGTGCGTGTGTGAGTGTGTGTTTGTGTCCGGTCGGCTCTCAGAGATAGAAACACGGCCGTGGCAAGAAGGCCCTGCCTGTCGTAAGAGGCGACTAATGGGTAGGAGTCGAGAGGTGAAGAGTGTATTTGTGTGTGAGTGTGCGTGTGTGCGTGTGTGTGCGTGTGTGAGTGTGTGTGTGTGTATTTGTGTGTGTGAGTGTGTGTGTCCAGTCGGCTCGCAGAGATAAGAACACGGCCGTGGCAAGAAGGCCCTGCCTGTCGTAAGAGGCGACTAGAGGGTAGGAGTCGAGTGGTGAGGAGTGTGTATGTGTGTGCGTATGTGCGTGTGTGTGCGTGTGAGAGTGTGTGTGTATATGTGTGTGTGTCCATTCGGCTTGCATAGATAAGAGCACGACCAAGGCAAGAAGGCCCTGCCTATCGTAAGAGCCGACCAATAGGTAGGAGTCAAGAGGTGAAGAGTATATGTGTGTGTGTGCGTGTGTGCGTGTGTGTGTGAGTATGTGTGTGTATGTGTGTGTGTATGTGTGTGTATCCCTTCGGCTCGCAGAGATAAGCATACGTCCGTGGCAAGAAGGCCATGCTTGCTGTAAGGAGCGACTAATGGGTAGGAGTCGAGAGGTGAAGCGTGTATGTGTGTGTATGTGTGTATGTGTGCAAGTGTGTGTGTGTGTGTGTGTCCGTTCGGTTTGCAGAGATAGGTAATCGTCCGTGGCAAGAAGGCCCTGCCTGTCTTAAGAGGCGACTAATGAATAGGAGTCGAGAGGTGAAGAGTGTGTGCGTGTGCGTGTGCGTGCGTGTGCGTGTGTAAGTGTTTGTGTATGTGTGTGTGTCTGTTTGGCTTGCAGAGATAAGAATACGGCCAAGGCAAGAAGGACCTGCCTCTTGTAATGGGCGACTAATAAGTAGGAGTCGAGAGGTGGAGAGTGTATGTGTGTGTGCGTGTGTGCCTCTGTGTGCGTGTGTGAGTATGTGTGTGTGTTAGTTCGTCTTGCAGAAATAAGAACACGACCGAGGCAAGCAGGCCCTGCCTATCGTAAGAGGCGACTAATAGGTAGGAGTCGAGAGGTGAAGAGTGTATGTGTGTGTGTGCGTGTGTGCGTGTGTGTGTGCGTGTGTGAGTATGTGTGTGTGTCCGTTTGGCTTGCAGAGATAAGAACACGGCCAAGGCAAGAAGGCCCTGCCTGTCGTAAGAGGCGACTAATAGGTAGGAGTCGAGAGGTGAAGAATGTATGTGTGTGTGTGTGCGTGTGTGCGTGTGTGTGCGTTTGTGTGTATGTGTGTGTGTCTGTTTGGCTTGCAGAGATAAGAATACGGCCGAGGCAAAAAGGCCTTTCCTCTTGTAAGGGGCGACTAATAGGTAGGATTAGAGAGGTGAAGAATGTATGTGTGTGTGCGTGTGTGCGTGTTTGTGTGTGTGTGAGTGTATGTGTGTGTGCGTGTATGCGTGCGTGTGTGCGTGTGTGTGTGAGTGTGTGTGTGTATGTGTGTTTGTGTGTGTCCCTTCGCTCACAGAGATAAGAAAAAAGCGGTGGCAAGAAGGCCATGCCTGTCTTAAGAGTGCGACTAATGGATAGGAGTCGAGAGGTGGAGAGTGTGTGCGTGTGCGTGTGCGTGTGCGTGTGTGTGTGTGTGCGTGTGTGTGTGTGTCCGTTTGGCTTGCAGAGATAAGAACACGGCTGTTGCAAGAAGTCCCTGCCTGTCGTAAGAGGAGAATAATGGGTAGGAGTCGAGAGGTGAAGAGTGAATGTGTGTGTGTGCGTGTGTGCGTGCGTGTGTGAGTGTGTGTGTGTATGTGTGTGTGTCAGTGTGTGTGTGTGTCCGGTCGGCTCGCAGAGATGAGAACACGGCCGTGGCAAGAAGGCACTGCCTGTCGTTAAGAGGCGACTAATGGGTAGGAGTCGAGAGGTGAAGAGTGTATGTGTGTGTGTGTGTGCGTGTGTGCGTGTGTGTGCGTGTGTGTGTGTATGTGTGTGTGTCTGTTTGGCTTGCAGAGATAAGAATACGGCCGAGGCAAGAAGGCCTTGCCTCTTGTAAGGGGCGACTAATAAGTAGGAGTCGAGAGGTGAAGAGTGTATGTGTGTATGCGTGTGTGCGTGTGTGTGCGTGTGTGAGTATGTGTGTGTGTTAGTTCGGCTTGCAGAGATAAGAGCACGACCGAGGCAAGAAAGCCCTGCCTATAATAAGAGGCGACTAATAGGTAGGAGTCGAGAGGTGAAGAGTGTATGTGTGTGTGTGCGTGTGTGTGTGTGTGTGCGTGTGAGCGTGCGTGTGTGTAAGTGTGTGTGTGTCCGTTTGGCTTGCAGAGATAAGAATACGGCCGAGGCAAAAAGGCACTGCCTGTCGTAAGTGGCGACTAATTGGTAGGAGTCGAGAGGTGAAGAGTGTATGTGTGTGTGTGTGCGTGTGTGCGTTTGTGTGCGTGTGTGCGTGCGTGTGTGTGTGAGTGTGTGTGTGTCCGTTCGGCTTGCAGAGATAAGAATACGGCCGAGGCAAGAAGGCCCTGCCTATCGTAAGTGGCGACTAATTGGTAGGAGTCGAGAGGTGAAGAATGTATGTGTGTGTGTGCGTGTGTGCGTGTATGTGTGCGTGTGTGAGTGTGTGTGTCCGGTCGGCTCGCAGTGATAAGGACACGTCCGTGCCAAGAAGGCCCTGCCTGTCGTAAGCGGCGACTAATGCGTAGGAGTCGAGTGGTGAAGAGTGTATGTGTGTAAGTGCGTGTGTTTGTGTGTGTGCGTGTGTGAGTGTGTGTGTGTCCGGTCGGCTCGCAGAGATAAGAACACGGCCGTGGCAAGAAGGCCCTGCCTGTCGTAAGAGGCGACTAATGGGTAGGAGTCGAGAGGTGAAGAGTGTATTTGTGTGTGTGTGTGTGCGTGTGTGTGCGTGTGTGCGTGCGTGTGTGTGTGAGTGTGTATGTGTCCGTTCGGCTTGCAGAGATAAGAATACGGCCGAAGCAAGAAGGCCCTGCCTGTCGTAAGTGGCAACTAATTGGTAGGAGTCGAGAGGTGAAGAGTGTATGTGTGTGTGTGCGTGTGTGCATGTGTGTGCGTGTGTGCGTGCGTGTGTGTGTGAGTGTGTGTGTGTCCGTTCGACTTGCAAAGATAAGAATACGGCCGAGGCAAGAAGGCCCTGCCTGTCGTAAGTGGCGACTAATTGGTAGGAGTCGAGAGGTGAAGAGTGTATGTGTGTGTGTGCGTGTGTGCGTGTGTGTGCGTGTGTGCGTGCGTGTGTGTGTGAGTGTGTTTGTCTGTTCGGCTTGCAGAGATAAGAATACGTCCGAGGCAAAAAGGCCCTGCCTGTCGTAAGCGGCGACTAATGCGTAGGAGTCGAGAGGTGAAGAGTGTATGTGTGTAAGTGCGTGTGTTTGTGTGTGTGCGTGTGTGAGTGTGTGTGTGTCCGGTCGGCTCGCAGAGATAAGAACACGGCCGTGGCAAGAAGGCCCTGCCTGTCGTAAGAGGCGGCTAATGGGTAGGAGTCGAGAGGTGAAGAGTGTATGTGTGTGTGTGTGTGAGTGTGCGGGTGTGTGCGTGTGTGAGTGTGTGTGTGTATTTGTGTGTGTGAGTGTGTGTGTGTCCAGTCGGCTCGCAGAGATAAGAACACGGCCGTGGCAAGAAGGCCCTGCCTGTCGTAAGAGGCGACTAATGGGTAGGAGTCGAGAGGTGAAGAGTGTATGTGTGTGTGAGTGTGCGTGTGTGCGTGTGTGTGCGTGTGTGAGTGTGTGTGTGTATTTGTGTGTGTGAGTGTGTGTGTCCAGTCGGCCCGCAGAGATAAGAACACGGCCGTGGCAAGAAGGCCCTGCCTGTCGTAAGAGGCGACTAATGGGTAGGGGTCGAGTGGTGAAGAGTGTATATGTGTGTGCGTATGTGCGTGTTTGTGTGTGTGTGAGTGTATGTGTGTGTGCGTGTGTGCGTGCGTGTGTGCGTGTGTGAGTATGTGTGTGTGTTAGTTCGGCTTGCAGAAATAAGAACACGACCGAGGCAAGAAGGCCCTGCCTATCGTAAGAGGCGGCTAATAGGTAGGAGTCGAGAGGTGAAGAGTGTATGTGTGTGTGCGTGTGTGTGTGTTTGTGTGTGTGTGAGTGTATGTGTGTGTTCGTGTGTGCGTGCGTGTGTGAGTATGTGTGTGTGTATGTGTGTATGTATGTGTGTGTGTGTATCCCTTCGGCTCGCAGAGATAAGAATACGTCCGTGGCAGGAAGGCCATGCTTGCTGTAAGGAGCGACTAATGGGTAGGAGTCTAGAGGTAAAGCGTGCATGTGTGTGTATGTGTGCAAGTGTGTGTGTGTGTGTGTGTCCGTTCGGCTCGCAGAGATAGGTATACGTACGTGGCAAGAAGGCCCTGCCTGTCTTAAGAGGCGACTAATGGATAGGAGTCGAGAGGTGGAGAGTGTGTGCGTGTGCGTGTGCGTGTGTGTGCATGTGTAAGTGTGTGTGTATGTGTGTGTTTCTGTTTGGCTTGCAGAGATAAGATTACGGCCGAGGCAAGAAGGCCCTGCCTCTTGTAATGGGCGACTAATAAGTAGGAGTCGAGAGGTGAAGAGTGTATGTGTGTGTGTGCGTGTGTGCGTGTGTGTGTGCGTTTGTGAGTATGTGTGTGTGTCCGTTCGGCTTGCAGAGATAAGAACTCGGCCAAGGCAAGAAGGCCCTGCCTGTCGTAAGAGGCGACTAATAGGTAGGAGTCGAGAGGTGAAGAATGTATGTGTGTGTGCGTGTGTGCGTGTTTGTGTGTGTGTGAGTGTATGTGTGTGTGCGTGTGTGCGTGCGTGTGTGCGTGTGTGAGTATGTGTGTGTGTTAGTTCGGCTTGCAGAAATAAGAACACGACCGAGGCAAGAAGGCCCTGCCTATCGTAAGAGGCGGCTAATAGGTAGGAGTCGAGAGGTGAAGAGTGTATGTGTGTGTGTGCGTGTGTGCGTGTGTGTGTGCGTGTGTGAGTATGTGTGTGTGTCCGTTCGGCTTGCAGAGATAAGAACAGGGCCAAGGCAAGAAGGCCCTGCCTGTCGTAAGAGGCGACTAGTAGGTAGGAGTCGAGAGGTGAAGAATGTATGTGTGTGTGCGTGTGTGCGTGTTTGTGTGTGTCTGAGTGTATGTGTGTGTGCGTGTGTGCGTGTGTGAGTATGTGTGTGTGTCCGTTCGTCTTGCAGAGATAAGAACACAGCCAAGGCAAGAAGGCCCTGCCTGTCGTGAGAGTCGAGTAATAGGTATGTGTGTGAGTGTCAGTGTGTGTGTGTGTCCGGTCGGCTCGCAGAGATGAGAACACGGCCGTGGCAAGAAGGCACTGCCTGTCGTTAAGAGGCGACTAATAGGTAGGAGTCGAGAGGTGAAGGGTGTATGTGTGTGTGCGTGTGTGCGTGTGTGTGCGTGTGTGTGTGTGTATGTGTGTGTCTGTTTGGCTTGCAGAGATAAGAATACGGCCAAGGCAAGAAGGCCCTGCCTCTTGTAAAGGGCGACTAATAAGTAGGAGTCGAGAGGTGAAGAGTGTATGTGTGTATGCGTGTGTGCGTGTGTGTGCGTGTGTGTGCGTGTGTGAGTATGTGTGTGTGTTAGTTCGGCTTGCAGAGATAAAAGCACGACCGAGGCAAGAAAGCCCTGCCTATCGTAAGAGGCGATTAATAGGTAGGAGTCGAGAGGTGAAGAGTGTATGTGTGTGTGTGCGTGTGTGCGTGTGTGTGCGTGTGAGCGTGCGTGTGTGTGTGAGTGTGTGTGTGTCCGTTCGGCTTGCAGAGATAAGAATACGGCCGAGGCAAGAAGGCCCTGCCTGTCGTAAGTGGCGACTAATTGGTAGGAGTCGAGAGGTGAAGAGTGTATGTGTGTGCGTGTGTGCGTGTGTGTGCGTGTGTGCGTGCGTGTGTGTGTGAGTGTGCGTGTGTCCGTTCGGCTTGCAGAGATAAGAATACGGCCGAGGCAAGAAGGCCCTGCCTGTCGTAAGCGGCGACTAATGCGTAGGAGTCGAGAGGTGAAGAGTGTATGTGTGTAAGTGCGTGTGTTTGTGTGTGTGCGTGTGTGAGTGTGTGTGTGTCCGGTCGGCTCGCAGAGATAAGAACACGGCCGTGGCAAGAAGGCCCTGCCTGTCGTAAGAGGCGGCTAATGGGTAGGAGTCGAGAGGTGAAGAGTGTATGTGTGTGTGAGTGTGCGGGTGTGTGCGTGTGTAAGTGTGTGTGTGTATTTGTGTGTGTGAGTGTGTGTGTGTCCAGTCGGCTCGCAGAGATAAGAACACGGCCGTGGCAAGAAGACCCTGCCTGTCGTGAGAGGCGACTAATGGGTAGGAGTCGAAAGGTGAAGAGTGTTTGTGTGTGTGAGTGTGCGTGTGTGCGTGTGTGTGCGTGTGTGAGTGTGTGTGTGTATTTGTGTGTGTGAGTGTGTGTGTCTAGTTGGCCTGCAGAGATAAGAACACGGCCGTGGCAAGAAGGCCATGCCTGTCGTAAGAGGCGACTAATAAGTAGGAGTCGAGTGGTGAAGAGTGTATATGTGTGTGCGTATGTGCGTGTGTGTGCGTGTGAGAGTGTGTATGTGTGTGTGTCCGTTCGGCTTTCATAGATAAGAGCACGACCGAGGCAAGAAGGCCCTGCCTATTCGTAAGAGGCGACTAATAGGTAGGAGTCGAGAGGTGATGAATGTATGTGTGTGTGCGTGTGTGCGTGTTTGTGTGCGTGTTTGTGTGTGTGTGAGTGTATGTGTGTGTGCGTGTGTGCGTGCGTGAGTGTGTGTGTGTTTGTGAGTGTGTGTGTATGTGTGTGTGTCCCTTCGGCTTGCAGAGATAAGAACACGGCTGAGGCAAGAAGGCCCTGCCTGTCGTGAGAGACGACTAATAGGTACGAGTCGAGAGGTGAAGAATGTATGTGTGTGTGCGTATGTGCGTGTTTGTGTGTGTGTGAGTGTATGTGTGTGTGCGTGTGTGCGTGCGTGTGTGCGTGTGTGAGTGTGAGTGTATTTGTGTATGTGTGTGTCCGTTCGGCTTGCAGAGATAAGAACACGGCCGTGGCAAGAAGTACCTGCCTGTCGTAAGAGGAGAATAATGGGTAGGAGTCGAGAGGTAAAGAGTGTGTGCGTGTGTGTGTGTGTGCGTGTGTGAGTGGGCGTGTGTGTGTGTGTGTCCGTTCGGCTTGCAGAGATAAGAACACGGCCGTGGCAAAAAGTCCCTGCCTGTCGTAAGAGGGGAATAATGAGTAGGAGTCGAGAGGTGAAGAGTGTATGTGTGTGGGTGCGTGTGTGCGTGTGTGTGTGCATGTGTGAGTATGTGTGTGTGTCCGTTCGGCTTGCAGAGATAAGAACACGGCCGAGGCAAGAAGGCCCTGCCTGTCGTGAGAGACGACTAATAGGTAGGAGTCGAGAGGTGAAGAATGTATGTGTGTGCGTATGTGCGTGTTTGTGTGTGTGTGTGAGTGTATGTGTGTGTGCGTGTGTGCGTGCGTGTGTGCGTGTGTGTGTGTGTGAGTGTGTGTGTGTATGTGTGTGTCCGTTCGGCTTGCAGAGATAAAGACACGGCCGTGGCAAGAAGTACCTGCCTGTCGTAAGAGGAGAATAATGGGTAGGAGTCGAGAGGTGAAGAGTGTGTGCGTGTGCGTGTGCGTGTGCGTGTGTGTGTGTGTGCGTGTGTGTGTGTGTGTCCGTTCTGCTTGCAGAGATAAGAACACGGCCGTGGCGAAAAGTCCATGCCTGTCGTAAGAGGGGAATAATGGGTAGGAGTCGAGAGGTGAAGAGAGTATGTGTGTGTGTGTGCGTGTGTGCGTACGTGTGTGCGTGTATGCGTGTGTGTGTGTGAGTGTGTGTGTGTCCGTTCGGCTCGCAGAGATAAGAACACGGCCGTGGCAAGAAGTCCCTGCCTGTCGTAAGAGGCGACTAATGAAGAGGAGTCGACAGGTGAAGAGTGTATGTGTCTTTGTGTGTGTGCGTGTGTTTGTGCGTGTGTGACTATGTGTGTGTATGTGTGTGTGTGTGTGTGTGTCCGTTTGGCTTGCAGAGATAAGAACACGGCCGTGGCAAGAAGTCCCTGCCTGTCGTAAGAGGCGACTAATGGGTAGGAGTCGAGAGGTGAAGAGGGTACGTGAGTGTGTGCGTGTGTGGGTGTGTGTGTGTTTGTGCGTGTGTAAGTGTGTGTGTGTATGTTTGTGTGTGTCCATTCGGCTCGCAGAGATTAGAATACGGCAGAGGCAAGAAGGCCATGCCTGTCGTAAGAGGCGACTAATGGGTAGGAGTCGAGAGGTGAAGAGTGTATTTGTGTGTGTGCGTGTGTGCGTGCGTGTGTGTGTGAGTGTGTATGTGTCCGTTCGGCTTGCAGAGATAAGAATACGGCCGAGGCAAGAAGGCCCTGCCTGTCGTAAGTGGCGACTAATTGGTAGGAGTCGAGAGGTGAAAAGTGTTTTTGTGTGTGTGCGTGTGTGTGCGTGTGTGCGTGCTTGTGTGTGTGAGTGTGTATGTGTCCGTTCGGCTTGCAGAGATAAAAATACGGCCAAGGCAAGAAGGCCCTGCCTGTCGTAAGTGGCGACTAATTGGTAGGAGTCGAGAGGTTAAGAGTGTATGTGTGTGTGTGCGTGTGTGGGTGTGTGTGTGTGTTTGTGCGTGTGTAAGTGTGTGTGTGTGTATGTATGTGTGTGTCCATTCGGCTCGCAGAGATTAGAATACGGCCGAGGCAAGAAGGCCCTGCCTGTCGTAAGTGGCGACTAATTGGTAGGAGTCGAGAGGTGAAAAGTGTTTTTGTGTGTGTGCGTGTGTGTGCGTGTGTGCGTGCTTGTGTGTGTGAGTGTGTATGTGTCCGTTCGGCTTGCAGAGATAAGAATACGGCCAAGGCAAGAATGCCCTGCCTGTCGTAAGTGGCGACTAATTGGTAGGAGTCGAGAGGTGAAGAGTGTATGTGTGTGTGTGTGCGTGTGTGTGTGCGTGTGTGAGTGTGTGTGTCCGGTCGGCTCGCAGTGATAAGGACACGTCTGTGCCAAGAAGGCCCTGCCTGTCGTAAGCGGCGACTACTGCGTAGGAGTCGAGAGGTGAAGAGTGCATATGTGTAAGTGCGTGTGAGCGTGTGTGTGCGTGTGTGAGTGTGTGTGTATGTCCGGTCGGCTCTCAGAGATAAGAACACGGCCGTGGCAAGAAGGCCCTGCCTGTCGTAAGAGGCGACTAATGGGTAGGAGTCGAGAGGTGAAGAGTGTATGTGTGTGTGAGTGTGCGTGTGTGTGCGTGTGTGAATGTGTGTGTGTATTTGTGTGTGTGAGTGTGTGTGTGTCCAGTCGGCTCGCAGAGATAAGAACACGGCCGTGGCAAGAAGGCCCTGCCTGTCGTAAGAGGCGACTAATGGGTAGGAGTCGAGAGGTGAAGAGTGTATTTGTGTGTAAGTGTGCGTGTGTGTGCGTGTGTGTGTATTTGTGTGTGTGAGTGTGTGTGTCCAGTCGGCTCGCAGAGATAAGAACACGGCCGTGGCAAGAAGGCCCTGCCTGTCGTAAGAGGCGACTAATGGGTAGGAGTCGAGTGGTAAAGAGTGTATATGTGTGTGCGTATGTGCGTGTGTGTGCGTGTGAGAGTGCGTGTGATTGTGTGTGCGTGTGTGTGTGTGTCCGTTCCGCTTGCAGAGATAAGAATACAACCGAGGCAAGAAGGCCCTGCCTCTTGTAAGGGGCGTCTAATAAGTAGGAGTCGAGAGGTGAAGAGTGTATGTGTGTATGAATGTGTGCGTGTGTGTGCGTGTGTGAGTATGTGTGTGTGTTAGTTCGGCTTGCAGAGATAAGAGCACGACCGAGGCAAGAAGGCCCTGCCTATCGTAAGAGGCGACTAATGGGTAGGAGTCGAGAGGTGAAGAGGGTACGTGAGTGTGTGCGTGTGTAGGTGTGTGTGTGTTTGTGCGTGTGTAAGTGTGTGTGTGTATGTTTGTGTGTGTCCATTCGGCTCGCAGAGATTAGAATACGGCAGAGGCAAGAAGGCCATGCCTGTCGTAAGAGGCGACTAATGGGTAGGAGTCGAGAGGTGAAGAGTGTATTTGTGTGTGTGCGTGTGTGCGTGCGTGTGTGTGTGAGTGTGTATGTGTCCGTTCGGCTTGCAGAGATAAGAATACGGCCGAGGCAAGAAGGCCCTGCCTGTCGTAAGTGGCGACTAATTGGTAGGAGTCGAGAGGTGAAAAGTGTTTTTGTGTGTGTGCGTGTGTGTGCGTGTGTGCGTGCTTGTGTGTGTGAGTGTGCATGTGTCCGTTCGGCTTGCAGAGATAAAAATACGGCCAAGGCAAGAAGGCCCTGCCTGTCGTAAGTGGCGACTAATTGGTAGGAGTCGAGAGGTGAAGAGTGTATGTGTGTGTGTGTGCGTGTGTGGGTGTGTGTGTGTGTTTGTGCGTGTGTAAGTGTGTGTGTGTGTATGTATGTGTGTGTCCATTCGGCTCGCAGAGATTAGATTACGGCCGAGGCAAGAAGGCCCTGCCTGTCGTAAGTGGCGACTAATTGGTAGGAGTCGAGAGGTGAAAAGTGTTTTTGTGTGTGTGCGTGTGTGTGCGTGTGTGCGTGCTTGTGTGTGTGAGTGTGTATGTGTCCGTTCGGCTTGCAGAGATGGAAATACGGCCAAGGCAAGAATGCCCTGCCTGTCGTAAGTGGCGACTAATTGGTAGGAGTCGAGAGGTGAAGAGTGTATTTGTGTGTGTGCGTGTGTGCGTGCGTGTGTGTGTGAGTGTGTATGTGTCCGTTCGGCTTGCAGTGATAAGAATACGGCCGAGGCAAGAAGACCCTGCCTGTCGTAAGTGGCGACTAATTGGTAGGAGTCGAGAGGTGAAAAGTGTTTTTGTGTGTGTGCGTGTGTGTGCGTGTGTGTGTGAGTGTGTATGTGTCCGTTCGGCTTGCAGTGATAAGAATACGGCCGAGGCAAGAAGGCCCTGCCTGTCGTAAGTGGCGACTAATTGGTAGGAGTCGAGAGGTGAAAAGTGTTTTTGTGTGTGTGCGTGTGTGCGTGCTTGTGTGTGTGAGTGTGTATGTGTCCGTTCGGCTTGCAGAGATAAGAATACGGCCGAGGCAAGAAGGCCCTGCCTGTCGTAAGTGGCGACTAATTGGTAAGAGTCGAGAGGTGAAGAGTGTATGTGTGTGTGTGTGTGCGTGTGTGGGTGTGTGTGTGTGTTTGTGCGTGTGTAAGTGTGTGTGTGTATGTATGTGTGTGTCCATTCGGCTCGCAGAGATTAGAATACGGCCGAGGCAAGAAGGCCATGCCTGTCGTAAGAGGCAACTAATGGGTAGGAGTCGAGAGGTGAAAAGTGTTTTTGTGTGTGTGCGTGTGTGTGCGTGTGTGCGTGCTTGTGTGTGTGAGTGTGTATGTGTCCGTTCGGCTTGCAGAGATAAGAATCCGGCCGAGGCAAGAATGCCCTGCTTGTTGTAAGTGGCGACTAATTGGTAGGAGTCGAGAGGTGAAGAGTGTATGTGTGTGTGTGCGTATGTGCGTGTGTGTGTGCGTGTGTGAGTGTGTGTGTCCAGTCGGCTCGCAGTGATAAGGACACGTCTGTGCCAAGAAGTCCCTGCCTGTCGTAAGCGGCGACTAATGCGTAGGAGTTGAGAGGTGAAGAGTGTATATGTGTAAGTGCGTTTGAGCGTGTGTGTGCGTGTGTGAGTGTGTGTGTGTGTCCGGTCGGCTCTCAGAGATAAGAACACGGCTGTGGCAAGAAGGCCCTGCCTGTCGTAAGAGGCGACTAATGGGTAGGAGTCGAGAGGTGAAGAGTGTATGTGTGTGTGAGTGTGCGTGTGTGTGCGTGTGTGAGTGTGTGTGTGTATTTGTGTGTGTGAGTGTGTGTGTGTCCAGTCGGCTCGCAGAGATAAGAACACGGCCGTGGCAAGAAGGCCCTGCCTGTCGTAAGAGGCGTCTAATGGGTAGGAGTCGAGAGGTGAAGAGTGTATTTGTGTGTGAGTGTGCGTGTGTGCCTGTGTGTGCGTGTGTGAGTGTGTGTGTGTGTATTTGTGTGTGTGAGTGTGTGTGTCCAGTCGGCTCGCAGAGATAAGAACACGGCCGTGGCAAAAAGGCCCTGCCTGTCGTAAGGAGGCGACTAGAGGGTAGGAGTCGAGTGGTGAAGAGTGTATATGTGTGTGCGTATGTGCGTGTGTGTGCGTGTGAGAGTGTGTGTGTATATGTGTGTGTGTCCATTCGGCTTGCAGAGATAAGAGCACGACCAAGGCAAGAAGGCCCTGCCTATCGTAAGAGCCGACCAATAGGTAGGAGTCAAGAGGTGAAGAGTATACGTGTGTGTGTGTGCGTGTGTGCGTGTGTGTGTGAGTATGTGTGTGTATGTGTGTGTGTATGTGTGTGTATCCCTTCGGCTTGCAGAGATAAGCCTACGTCCGTGGCAAGAAGGCCATGCTTGCTGTAAGGAGCGACTAATGGGTAGGAGTCGAGAGGTGAAGCGTGTATGTGTGTGTATGTGTGTATGTGTGCAAGTGTGTGTGTGTGTGTGTGTCCGTTCGGTTTGCAGAGATAGGTAATCGTCCGTGGCAAGAAGGCCCTGCCTGTCTTAAGAGGCGACTAATGAATAGGAGTCGAGAGGTGAAGAGTGTGTGCGTGTGCGTGTGCGTGCGTGTGCGTGTGTAAGTGTTTGTGTATGTGTGTGTGTCTGTTTGGCTTGCAGAGATAAGAATACGGCCAAGGCAAGAAGGCCCTGCCTCTTGTAATGGGCGACTAATAAGTAGGAGTCGAGAGGTGGAGAGTGTAAGTGTGTGTGTGCGTGTGTGCGTGTGTGTGCGTGTGTGAGAATGTGTGTGTGTTAGTTCGGCTTGCAGAAATAAGAACACGACCGAGGCAAGCAGGCCCTGCCTATCGTAAGAGGCGACTAATAGGTAGGAGTCGAGAGGTGAAGAGTGTATGTGTGTGTGTGCGTGTGTGCGTGTGTGTGTGCGTGTGTGAGTATGTGTGTGTGTCTGTTTGGCTTGCAGAGATAAGAATACGGCCGAGGCAAGAAGGCATTTCCTCTTGTAAGGGGCGACTAATAGGTAGGATTAGAGAGGTGAAGAATGTATGTGTGTGTGCGTGTGTGCGTGTTTGTGTGTGTGTGAGTGTATGTGTGTGTGCGTGTATGCGTGCGTGTGTGCGTGTGTGTGTGTGTGAGTGTGTGTGTGTATGTGTGTGTGTGTGTGTCCCTTCGCTCGCAGAGATAAGAAAAAAGCGGTGGCAAGAAGGCCATGCCTGTCGTAAGAGGCGACTAATGGATAGGAGTCGAGAGGTGGAGAGTGTGTGCGTGTGCGTGTGCGTGTGCGTGTGCGTGTGTGTGTGTGTGTGCGTGTGTGTGTGTGTCCGTTTGGCTTGCAGAGATAAGAACAGGGCCAAGGCAAGAAGGCCCTGCCTGTCGTAAGAGGCGACTAATAGGTAGGAGTCGAGAGGTGAAGAATGTATGTGTGTGTGCGTGTGTGCGTGTTTGTGTGTGTGTGAGTGTATGTGTGTGTGCGTGTGTGCGTGCGTGTGTGCGTGTGTGAGTATGTGTGTGTGTTAGTTCGGCTTGCAGAAATAAGAACACGACCGAGGCAAGAAGGCCCTGCCTATCGTAAGAGGCGGCTAATAGGTAGGAGTCGAGAGGTGAAGAGTGTATGTGTGTGTGTGCGTGTGTGCGTGTGTGTGTGCGTGTGTGAGTATGTGTGTGTGTCCGTTCGGCTTGCAGAGATAAGAACAGGGCCAAGGCAAGAAGGCCCTGCCTGTCGTAAGAGGCGACTAATAGGTAGGAGTCGAGAGGTGAAGAATGTATGTGTGTGTGCGTGTGTGCGTGTTTGTGTGTGTCTGAGTGTATGTGTGTGTGCGTGTGTGCGTGTGTGAGTATGTGTGTGTGTCCGTTCGTCTTGCAGAGATAAGAACACAGCCAAGGCAAGAAGGCCCTGCCTGTCGTGAGAGTCGAGTAATAGGTATGTGTGTGAGTGTCAGTGTGTGTGTGTGTCCGGTCGGCTCGCAGAGATGAGAACACGGCCGTGGCAAGAAGGCACTGCCTGTCGTTAAGAGGCGACTAATAGGTAGGAGTCGAGAGGTGAAGGGTGTATGTGTGTGTGCGTGTGTGCGTGTGTGTGCGTGTGTGTGTGTGTATGTGTGTGTCTGTTTGGCTTGCAGAGATAAGAATACGGCCAAGGCAAGAAGGCCCTGCCTCTTGTAAAGGGCGACTAATAAGTAGGAGTCGAGAGGTGAAGAGTGTATGTGTGTATGCGTGTGTGCGTGTGTGTGCGTGTGTGTGCGTGTGTGAGTATGTGTGTGTGTTAGTTCGGCTTGCAGAGATAAAAGCACGACCGAGGCAAGAAAGCCCTGCCTATCGTAAGAGGCGATTAATAGGTAGGAGTCGAGAGGTGAAGAGTGTATGTGTGTGTGTGCGTGTGTGCGTGTGTGTGCGTGTGAGCGTGCGTGTGTGTGTGAGTGTGTGTGTGTCCGTTCGGCTTGCAGAGATAAGAATACGGCCGAGGCAAGAAGGCCCTGCCTGTCGTAAGTGGCGACTAATTGGTAGGAGTCGAGAGGTGAAGAGTGTATGTGTGTGCGTGTGTGCGTGTGTGTGCGTGTGTGCGTGCGTGTGTGTGTGAGTGTGCGTGTGTCCGTTCGGCTTGCAGAGATAAGAATACGGCCGAGGCAAGAAGGCCCTGCCTGTCGTAAGCGGCGACTAATGCGTAGGAGTCGAGAGGTGAAGAGTGTATGTGTGTAAGTGCGTGTGTTTGTGTGTGTGCGTGTGTGAGTGTGTGTGTGTCCGGTCGGCTCGCAGAGATAAGAACACGGCCGTGGCAAGAAGGCCCTGCCTGTCGTAAGAGGCGGCTAATGGGTAGGAGTCGAGAGGTGAAGAGTGTATGTGTGTGTGAGTGTGCGGGTGTGTGCGTGTGTAAGTGTGTGTGTGTATTTGTGTGTGTGAGTGTGTGTGTGTCCAGTCGGCTCGCAGAGATAAGAACACGGCCGTGGCAAGAAGGCCCTGCCTGTCCTGAGAGGCGACTAATGGGTAGGAGTCGAAAGGTGAAGAGTGTTTGTGTGTGTGAGTGTGCGTGTGTGCGTGTGTGTGCGTGTGTGAGTGTGTGTGTGTATTTGTGTGTGTGAGTGTGTGTGTCTAGTTGGCCTGCAGAGATAAGAACACGGCCGTGGCAAGAAGGCCATGCCTGTCGTAAGAGGCGACTAATAAGTAGGAGTCGAGTGGTGAAGAGTGTATATGTGTGTGCGTATGTGCGTGTGTGTGCGTGTGAGAGTGTGTATGTGTGTGTGTCCGTTCGGCTTTCATAGATAAGAGCACGACCGAGGCAAGAAGGCCCTGCCTATTCGTAAGAGGCGACTAATAGGTAGGAGTCGAGAGGTGATGAATGTATGTGTGTGTGCGTGTGTGCGTGTTTGTGTGCGTGTTTGTGTGTGTGTGAGTGTATGTGTGTGTGCGTGTGTGCGTGCGTGAGTGTGTGTGTGTTTGTGAGTGTGTGTGTATGTGTGTGTGTCCCTTCGGCTTGCAGAGATAAGAACACGGCTGAGGCAAGAAGGCCCTGCCTGTCGTGAGAGACGACTAATAGGTACGAGTCGAGAGGTGAAGAATGTATGTGTGTGTGCGTATGTGCGTGTTTGTGTGTGTGTGAGTGTATGTGTGTGTGCGTGTGTGCGTGCGTGTGTGCGTGTGTGAGTGTGAGTGTATTTGTGTATGTGTGTGTCCGTTCGGCTTGCAGAGATAAGAACACGGCCGTGGCAAGAAGTACCTGCCTGTCGTAAGAGGAGAATAATGGGTAGGAGTCGAGAGGTAAAGAGTGTGTGCGTGTGTGTGTGTGTGCGTGTGTGAGTGGGCGTGTGTGTGTGTGTGTCCGTTCGGCTTGCAGAGATAAGAACACGGCCGTGGCAAAAAGTCCCTGCCTGTCGTAAGAGGGGAATAATGAGTAGGAGTCGAGAGGTGAAGAGTGTATGTGTGTGGGTGCGTGTGTGCGTGTGTGTGTGCATGTGTGAGTATGTGTGTGTGTCCGTTCGGCTTGCAGAGATAAGAACACGGCCGAGGCAAGAAGGCCCTGCCTGTCGTGAGAGACGACTAATAGGTAGGAGTCGAGAGGTGAAGAATGTATGTGTGTGTGCGTATGTGCGTGTTTGTGTGTGTGTGTGAGTGTATGTGTGTGTGCGTGTGTGCGTGCGTGTGTGCGTGTGTGTGTGTGTGAGTGTGTGTGTGTATGTGTGTGTCCGTTCGGCTTGCAGAGATAAAGACACGGCCGTGGCAAGAAGTACCTGCCTGTCGTAAGAGGAGAATAATGGGTAGGAGTCGAGAGGTGAAGAGTGTGTGCGTGTGCGTGTGCGTGTGCGTGTGTGTGTGTGTGCGTGTGTGTGTGTGTGTGTCCGTTCTGCTTGCAGAGATAAGAACACGGCCGTGGCGAAAAGTCCATGCCTGTCGTAAGAGGGGAATAATGGGTAGGAGTCGAGAGGTGAAGAGAGTATGTGTGTGTGTGTGCGTGTGTGCGTACGTGTGTGCGTGTATGCGTGTGTGTGTGTGAGTGTGTGTGTGTCCGTTCGGCTCGCAGAGATAAGAACACGGCCGTGGCAAGAAGTCCCTGCCTGTCGTAAGAGGCGACTAATGAAGAGGAGTCGACAGGTGAAGAGTGTATGTGTCTTTGTGTGTGTGCGTGTGTTTGTGCGTGTGTGACTATGTGTGTGTATGTGTGTGTGTGTGTGTGTCCGTTTGGCTTGCAGAGATAAGAACACGGCCGTGGCAAGAAGTCCCTGCCTGTCGTAAGAGGCGACTAATGGGTAGGAGTCGAGAGGTGAAGAGGGTACGTGAGTGTGTGCGTGTGTGGGTGTGTGTGTGTTTGTGCGTGTGTAAGTGTGTGTGTGTATGTTTGTGTGTGTCCATTCGGCTCGCAGAGATTAGAATACGGCAGAGGCAAGAAGGCCATGCCTGTCGTAAGAGGCGACTAATGGGTAGGAGTCGAGAGGTGAAGAGTGTATTTGTGTGTGTGCGTGTGTGCGTGCGTGTGTGTGTGAGTGTGTATGTGTCCGTTCGGCTTGCAGAGATAAGAATACGGCCGAGGCAAGAAGGCCCTGCCTGTCGTAAGTGGCGACTAATTGGTAGGAGTCGAGAGGTGAAAAGTGTTTTTGTGTGTGTGCGTGTGTGTGCGTGTGTGCGTGCTTGTGTGTGTGAGTGTGTATGTGTCCGTTCGGCTTGCAGAGATAAAAATACGGCCAAGGCAAGAAGGCCCTGCCTGTCGTAAGTGGCGACTAATTGGTAGGAGTCGAGAGGTTAAGAGTGTATGTGTGTGTGTGTGTGCGTGTGTGGGTGTGTGTGTGTTTGTGCGTGTGTAAGTGTGTGTGTGTGTGTATGTATGTGTGTGTCCATTCGGCTCGCAGAGATTAGAATACGGCCGAGGCAAGAAGGCCCTGCCTGTCGTAAGTGGCGACTAATTGGTAGGAGTCGAGAGGTGAAAAGTGTTTTTGTGTGTGTGCGTGTGTGTGCGTGTGTGCGTGCTTGTGTGTGTGAGTGTGTATGTGTCCGTTCGGCTTGCAGAGATAAGAATACGGCCAAGGCAAGAATGCCCTGCCTGTCGTAAGTGGCGACTAATTGGTAGGAGTCGAGAGGTGAAGAGTGTATGTGTGTGTGTGCGTGTGTGCGTGTGTGTGTGCGTGTGTGAGTGTGTGTGTCCGGTCGGCTCGCAGTGATAAGGACACGTCTGTGCCAAGAAGGCCCTGCCTGTCGTAAGCGGCGACTACTGCGTAGGAGTCGAGAGGTGAAGAGTGCATATGTGTAAGTGCGTGTGAGCGTGTGTGTGCGTGTGTGAGTGTGTGTGTATGTCCGGTCGGCTCTCAGAGATAAGAACACGGCCGTGGCAAGAAGGCCCTGCCTGTCGTAAGAGGCGACTAATGGGTAGGAGTCGAGAGGTGAAGAGTGTATGTGTGTGTGAGTGTGCGTGTGTGTGCGTGTGTGAATGTGTGTGTGTATTTGTGTGTGTGAGTGTGTGTGTGTCCAGTCGGCTCGCAGAGATAAGAACACGGCCGTGGCAAGAAGGCCCTGCCTGTCGTAAGAGGCGACAAATGGGTAGGAGTCGAGAGGTGAAGAGTGTATTTGTGTGTAAGTGTGCGTGTGTGTGCGTGTGTGTGTATTTGTGTGTGTGAGTGTGTGTGTCCAGTCGGCTCGCAGAGATAAGAACACGGCCGTGGCAAGAAGGCCCTGCCTGTCGTAAGAGGCGACTAATGGGTAGGAGTCGAGTGGTAAAGAGTGTATATGTGTGTGCGTATGTGCGTGTGTGTGCGTGTGAGAGTGCGTGTGTTTGTGTGTGCGTGTGTGTGTGTGTCCGTTCCGCTTGCAGAGATAAGAATACAACCGAGGCAAGAAGGCCCTGCCTCTTGTAAGGGGCGTCTAATAAGTAGGAGTCGAGAGGTGAAGAGTGTATGTGTGTATGAATGTGTGCGTGTGTGTGCGTGTGTGAGTATGTGTGTGTGTTAGTTCGGCTTGCAGAGATAAGAGCACGACCGAGGCAAGAAGGCCCTGCCTATCGTAAGAGGCGACTAATGGGTAGGAGTCGAGAGGTGAAGAGGGTACGTGAGTGTGTGCGTGTGTAGGTGTGTGTGTGTTTGTGCGTGTGTAAGTGTGTGTGTGTATGTTTGTGTGTGTCCATTCGGCTCGCAGAGATTAGAATACGGCAGAGGCAAGAAGGCCATGACTGTCGTAAGAGGCGACTAATGGGTAGGAGTCGAGAGGTGAAGAGTGTATTTGTGTGTGTGCGTGTGTGCGTGCGTGTGTGTGTGAGTGTGTATGTGTCCGTTCGGCTTGCAGAGATAAGAATACGGCCGAGGCAAGAAGGCCCTGCCTGTCGTAAGTGGCGACTAATTGGTAGGAGTCGAGAGGTGAAAAGTGTTTTTGTGTGTGTGCGTGTGTGTGCGTGTGTGCGTGCTTGTGTGTGTGAGTGTGCATGTGTCCGTTCGGCTTGCAGAGATAAAAATACGGCCAAGGCAAGAAGGCCCTGCCTGTCGTAAGTGGCGACTAATTGGTAGGAGTCGAGAGGTGAAGAGTGTATGTGTGTGTGTGTGCGTGTGTGGGTGTGTGTGTGTGTTTGTGCGTGTGTAAGTGTGTGTGTGTGTGTATGTATGTGTGTGTCCATTCGGCTCGCAGAGATTAGATTACGGCCGAGGCAAGAAGGCCCTGCCTGTCGTAAGTGGCGACTAATTGGTAGGAGTCGAGAGGTGAAAAGTGTTTTTGTGTGTGTGCGTGTGTGTGCGTGTGTGCGTGCTTGTGTGTGTGAGTGTGTATGTGTCCGTTCGGCTTGCAGAGATGGAAATACGGCCAAGGCAAGAATGCCCTGCCTGTCGTAAGTGGCGACTAATTGGTAGGAGTCGAGAGGTGAAGAGTGTATTTGTGTGTGTGCGTGTGTGCGTGCGTGTGTGTGTGAGTGTGTATGTGTCCGTTCGGCTTGCAGTGATAAGAATACGGCCGAGGCAAGAAGGCCCTGCCTGTCGTAAGTGGCGACTAATTGGTAGGAGTCGAGAGGTGAAAAGTGTTTTTGTGTGTGTGCGTGTGTGTGCGTGTGTGTGTGAGTGTGTATGTGTCCGTTCGGCTTGCAGTGATAAGAATACGGCCGAGGCAAGAAGGCCCTGCCTGTCGTAAGTGGCGACTAATTGGTAGGAGTCGAGAGGTGAAAAGTGTTTTTGTGTGTGTGCGTGTGTGTGCGTGTGTGCGTGCTTGTGTGTGTGAGTGTGTATGTGTCCGTTCGGCTTGCAGAGATAAGAATACGGCCGAGGCAAGAAGGCCCTGCCTGTCGTAAGTGGCGACTAATTGGTAAGAGTCGAGAGGTGAAGAGTGTATGTGTGTGTGTGTGTGCGTGTGTGGGTGTGTGTGTGTGTTTGTGCGTGTGTAAGTGTGTGTGTGTATGTATGTGTGTGTCCATTCGGCTCGCAGAGATTAGAATACGGCCGAGGCAAGAAGGCCATGCCTGTCGTAAGAGGCAACTAATGGGTAGGAGTCGAGAGGTGAAAAGTGTTTTTGTGTGTGTGCGTGTGTGTGCGTGTGTGCGTGCTTGTGTGTGTGAGTGTGTATGTGTCCGTTCGGCTTGCAGAGATAAGAATCCGGCCGAGGCAAGAATGCCCTGCTTGTTGTAAGTGGCGACTAATTGGTAGGAGTCGAGAGGTGAAGAGTGTATGTGTGTGTGTGCGTATGTGCGTGTGTGTGTGCGTGTGTGAGTGTGTGTGTCCAGTCGGCTCGCAGTGATAAGGACACGTCTGTGCCAAGAAGTCCCTGCCTGTCGTAAGCGGCGACTAATGCGTAGGAGTCGAGAGGTGAAGAGTGTATATGTGTAAGTGCGTTTGAGCGTGTGTGTGCGTGTGTGAGTGTGTGTGTGTGTCCGGTCGGCTCTCAGAGATAAGAACACGGCTGTGGCAAGAAGGCCCTGCCTGTCGTAAGAGGCGACTAATGGGTAGGAGTCGAGAGGTGAAGAGTGTATGTGTGTGTGAGTGTGCGTGTGTGTGCGTGTGTGAGTGTGTGTGTGTATTTGTGTGTGTGAGTGTGTGTGTGTCCAGTCGGCTCGCAGAGATAAGAACACGGCCGTGGCAAGAAGGCCCTGCCTGTCGTAAGAGGCGTCTAATGGGTAGGAGTCGAGAGGTGAAGAGTGTATTTGTGTGTGAGTGTGCGTGTGTGCCTGTGTGTGCGTGTGTGAGTGTGTGTGTGTGTATTTGTGTGTGTGAGTGTGTGTGTCCAGTCGGCTCGCAGAGATAAGAACACGGCCGTGGCAAAAAGGCCCTGCCTGTCGTAAGGAGGCGACTAGAGGGTAGGAGTCGAGTGGTGAAGAGTGTATATGTGTGTGCGTATGTGCGTGTGTGTGCGTGTGAGAGTGTGTGTGTATATGTGTGTGTGTCCATTCGGCTTGCAGAGATAAGAGCACGACCAAGGCAAGAAGGCCCTGCCTATCGTAAGAGCCGACCAATAGGTAGGAGTCAAGAGGTGAAGAGTATACGTGTGTGTGTGCGTGTGTGCGTGTGTGTGTGAGTATGTGTGTGTATGTGTGTGTGTATGTGTGTGTATCCCTTCGGCTTGCAGAGATAAGCCTACGTCCGTGGCAAGAAGGCCATGCTTGCTGTAAGGAGCGACTAATGGGTAGGAGTCGAGAGGTGAAGCGTGTATGTGTGTGTATGTGTGTATGTGTGCAAGTGTGTGTGTGTGTGTGTCCGTTCGGTTTGCAGAGATAGGTAATCGTCCGTGGCAAGAAGGCCCTGCCTGTCTTAAGAGGCGACTAATGAATAGGAGTCGAGAGGTGAAGAGTGTGTGCGTGTGCGTGTGCGTGCGTGTGCGTGTGTAAGTGTTTGTGTATGTGTGTGTGTCTGTTTGGCTTGCAGAGATAAGAATACGGCCAAGGCAAGAAGGCCCTGCCTCTTGTAATGGGCGACTAATAAGTAGGAGTCGAGAGGTGGAGAGTGTAAGTGTGTGTGTGCGTGTGTGCGTGTGTGTGCGTGTGTGAGTATGTGTGTGTGTTAGTTCGGCTTGCAGAAATAAGAACACGACCGAGGCAAGCAGGCCCTGCCTATCGTAAGAGGCGACTAATAGGTAGGAGTCGAGAGGTGAAGAGTGTATGTGTGTGTGTGCGTGTGTGCGTGTGTGTGTGCGTGTGTGAGTATGTGTGTGTGTCTGTTTGGCTTGCAGAGATAAGAATACGGCCGAGGCAAGAAGGCATTTCCTCTTGTAAGGGGCGACTAATAGGTAGGATTAGAGAGGTGAAGAATGTATGTGTGTGTGCGTGTGTGCGTGTTTGTGTGTGTGTGAGTGTATGTGTGTGTGCGTGTATGCGTGCGTGTGTGCGTGTGTGTGTGTGTGAGTGTGTGTGTGTATGTGTGTGTGTGTGTGTCCCTTCGCTCGCAGAGATAAGAAAAAAGCGGTGGCAAGAAGGCCATGCCTGTCGTAAGAGGCGACTAATGGATAGGAGTCGAGAGGTGGAGAGTGTGTGCGTGTGCGTGTGCGTGTGCGTGTGTGTGTGTGTGTGCGTGTGTGTGTGTGTCCGTTTGGCTTGCAGAGATAAGAACACGGCCGTGGCAAGATGTCCCTGCCTGTCGTAAGAGGAGAATAATGGGTAGGAGTCGAGAGGTGAAGAGTGTATGTGTGTGTGTGTGTGCGTGTGTGCGTGCGTGTGTTAGTGTGTGTGTGTATGTGTGTGTGTCAGTGTGTGTGTGTGTCCTGTCGGCTCGCAGAGATGAGAACACGGCCGTGGCAAGAAGGCACTGCCTGTCGTTAAGAGGCGACTAACGGGTAGTAGTCGAGAGGTGAAGAGTGTATGTGTGTGTGTGTGCGTGTGTGTGTGTGTGTGCGTGTGTGTGTGTGTATGTGTGTGTGTCTGTTTGGCTTGCAAAGATAAGAATACGGCCGAGGCAAGAAGGCCTTGCCTCTTGTAAGGGGCGACTAATAAGTAGGAGTCGAGAGGTGAAGAGTGTATGTGTGTATGCGTGTGTGCGTGTGTGTGCGTGTGTGAGTATGTGTGTGTGTTAGTTCGGCTTGCAGAGATAAGAGCACGACCGAGGCAAGAAAGCCCTGCCTATCGTAAGAGGCGACTAATAGGTAGGAGTCGAGAGGTGAAGAGTGTATGTGTGTGTGTGCGTGTGTGCGTGTGTGTGCGTGTGAGCGTGCGTGTGTGTGTGAGTGTGTGTGTGTCCGTTCGGCTTGCAGGGATAAGAATACGGCCGAGGCAAGAAGGCACTGCCTGTCGTAAGTGGCGACTAATTGGTAGGAGTCGAGAGGTGAAGAGTGTATGTGTGTGTGTGCGTGTTTGCGTGTGTGTGCGTGTGTGCGTGCGTGTGTGTGTGAGTGTGTGTGTGTCCGTTCGGCTTGCAGAGATAAGAATACGGCCGAAACAAGAAGGCCCTGCCTGTCGTAAGTGGCGACTAATGGGTAGGAGTCGAGAGGTGAAGAGTGTATGTGTGTGTGTGCGTGTGTGCGTGTATGTGTGCGTGTGTGAGTGTGTGTGTCCGGTCGGCTCGCAGTGATAAGGACACGTCCGTGCCAAGAAGGCCCTGCCTGTCGTAAGCGGCAACTAATTGGTAGGAGTCGAAAGGTGAAAAGTGTTTTTGTGTGTGTGCGTGTGTGTGCGTGTGTGCGTGCTTGTGTGTGTGAGTGTGTATGTGTCCGTTCGGCTTGCAGAGATAAGAATACGGCCGAGGCAAGAAGGCCCTGCCTGTCGTAAGTGGCAACTTATTGGTAGGAGTCGAGAGGTGAAGAGTGTATGTGTGTGTGTGTGCGTGTGTGGGTGTGTGTGTGTTTGTGCGTGTGTAAGTGTGTGTGTGTATGTATGTGTGTGTCCATTCGGCTCGCAGAGATTAGAATACGGCCGAGGCAAGAAGGCCATGCCTGTCGTAAGAGGCAACTAATGGGTAGGAGTCGAGAGGTGAAAAGTGTTTTTGTGTGTGTGCATGTGTGTGTGAGTGTGTATGTGTCCGTTCGGCTTGCAGAGATAAGAATACGGCCGAGGCAAGAATGCCCTGCCTGTCGTAAGTGGCGACTAATTGGTAGGAGTCGAGAGGTGAAGAGTGTATATGTGTGTGTGCGTGTGTGCGTGGGTGTGTGCGTGTGTGAGTGTGTGTGTCCGGTCGGCTCGCAGTGATAAGGACACGTCCGTGCCAAGAAGGCCCTGCCTGTCGTAAGCGGCGACTAATGCGTAGGAGTCGAGAGGTGAAGAGTGTATGTGTGTAAGTGCGTGTGAGCGTGTGTGTGCGTGTGTGAGTGTGTGTGTGTGTCCATTCGGCTCTCAGATATAAGAACACGGCCGTGGCAAGAAGGCCCTGCCTGTCGTAATAGGCGACTAATGGGTAGGGGTCGAGAGGTGAAGAGTGTATGTGTGTGTGAGTGTGCGTGTGTGTGCGTGTGTGAGTGTGTGTGTGTATTTGTGTGTGAGTGTGTGTGTGTCCAGTCGGCTCGCAGAGATAAGAACACGGCCGTGGCAAGAAGGCCCTGCCTGTCGTAAGAGGCGACTAATGGGTAGGAGTCGAGAGGTGAAGAGTGTATTTGTGTGTGAGTGTGCGTGTGTGCGTGTGTGTGCGTGTGTGAGTGTGTGTGTGTGTATTTATGTGTGTGAGTGTGTGTGTCCAGTCGGCTCGCAGAGATAAGAACACGGCCGTGGCAAGAAGGCCCTGCCTATCGTAAGAGCCGACTAATAGGTAGGAGTCAAGAGGTGAAGAGTGTATGTGTGTGTGTGCGTGTGTGCGTGTGTGTGAGTATGTGTGTGTATGTGTGTGTGTATGTGTGTGTGTATCCCTTCGGCTCGCAGAGATAAGCATACGTCCGTGGCAAGAAGGCCATGCTTGCTGTAAGGAGCGACTAATGGGTAGGAGTCGAGAGGTGAAGCGTGTATGTGTGTGTGTGTGTGTATGTGTGCAAGTGTGTGTGTATGTGTGTCCGTTCGGTTTGCAGAGATAGGTGTACGTCCGTGGCAAGAAGGCCCTGCCTGTCGTAAGAGGCGACTAATGGGTAGGAGTCGAGAGGTGAAGAGTGTATGTGTGTGTGTGTGTGCGTTTGTGTGCGTGTGTGCGTGTGTGTGTGCGTGTGTGAGTGTGTGTGCGTGTGCGTGTGTGTGTGTGTGTGAGTGTATGTGTGTGTGCGTGTATGCGTGCGTGTGTGCGTGTGTGTGTGTGAGTGTGTGTGTGTATGTGTGTGTGTGTGTGTCCCTTCGCTCGCAGAGATAAGAAAAAAGCGGTGGCAAGAAGGCCATGCCTGTCGTAAGAGGCGACTAATGGGTAGGAGTCGAGAGGTGAAGAGTGTATGTGTGTGTGTGTGTGCGTTTGTGTGCGTGTGTGCGTGTGCGTGTGCGTGTGCGTGTGCGTGTGCGTGTGCGTGTGTGTGTGTGTGAGTGTATGTGTGTGTGCGTGTATGCGTGCGTGTGTGCGTGTGTGTGTGAGTGTGTGTGTGTATGTGTGTGTGTGTGTGTCCCTTCGCTCGCAGAGATAAGAAAAAAGCGGTGGCAAGAAGGCCATGCCTGTCGTAAGAGGCGACTAATGGATTGGAGTCGAGAGGTGGAGAGTGTGTGCGTGTGCGTGTGCGTGTGCGTGTGCGTGTGCGTGTGCGTGTGCGTGTGTGTGTGTGTGCGTGTGTGTGTGTGTCCGTTTGGCTTGCAGAGATAAGAACACGGCTGTTGCAAGAAGTCCCTGCCTATCGTAAGAGGAGAATAATGGGTAGGAGTCGAGAGGTGAAGAGTGTATGTGTGTGTGTGCGTGTGTGCGTGCGTGTGTGAGTGTGTGTGTGTGTATGTGTGTGTGTCAGTGTGTGTGTGTGTCCGGTCGGCTCGCAGAGATGAGAACACGGCCGTGGCAAGAAGGCACTGCCTGTCGTTAAGAGGCGACTAATGGGTAGGAGTCGAGAGGTGAAGAGTGTATGTGTGTGTGTGCGTGTGTGTGTGCGTGTGAGCGTGCGTGTGTGTGTGAGTGTGTGTGTGTCCGTTCGGCTTGCAGAGATAAGAATACGGCCGAGGCAAGAAGGCACTGCCTGTCGTAAGTGGCGACTAATTGGTAGGAGTCGAGAGGTGAAGAGTGTATGTGTGTGTGTGCGTGTGTGCGTGTGTGTGCGTGTGTGTGTGTATGTGTGTGTGTCTGTTTGGCTTGCAGAGATAAGAATACGGCCGAGGCAAGAAGGCCTTGCCTCTTGTAAGGGGCGACTAATAAGTAGGAGTCGAGAGGTGAAGAGTGTATGTGTGTATGCGTGTGTGCGTGTGTGTGCGTGTGTGAGTATGTGTGTGTGTTAGTTTGGCTTGCAGAGATAAGAGCACGACCGAGGCAAGAAAGCCCTGCCTATCATAAGAGGCGACTAATAGGTAGGAGTCGAGAGGTGAAGAGTGTATGTGTGTGTGTGCGTGTGTGTGTGTGTGTGTGCGTGTGAGCGTGCGTGTGTGTGTGAGTGTGTGTGTGTCCGTTCGGCTTGCAGAGATAAGAATACGGCCGTGGCAAGAAGGCCCTGACTGTCGTAAGAGGCGACTAATGGGTAGGAGTCGAGAGGTGAAGAGTGTATGTGTGTGTGTGTGTGTGTGTGTTTGTGTGCGTGTGTGCGTGTGTGTGTGCGTGTGTGAGTGTGTGTGCGTGTGCGTGTGTGTGTGTGTGTGAGTGTATGTGTGTGTGCGTGTATGCGTGCGTGTGTGCGTGTGTGTGTGTGAGTGTGTGTGTGTATGTGTGTGTGTGTGTGTCCCTTCGCTCGCAGAGATAAGAAAAAAGCGGTGGCAAGAAGGCCATGCCTGTCGTAAGAGGCGACTAATGGGTAGGAGTCGAGAGGTGAAGAGTGTATGTGTGTGTGTGTGTGCGTTTGTGTGCGTGTGTGCGTGTGCGTGTGCGTGTGCGTGTGCGTGTGCGTGTGCGTGTGTGTGTGTGTGAGTGTATGTGTGTGTGCGTGTATGCGTGCGTGTGTGCGTGTGTGTGTGTGAATGTGTGTGTGTATGTGTGTGTGTGTGTGTGTCCCTTCGCTCGCAGAGATAAGAAAAAAGCGGTGGCAAGAAGGCCATGCCTGTCGTAAGAGGCGACTAATGGATTGGAGTCGAGAGGTGGAGAGTGTGTGCGTGTGCGTGTGCGTGTGCGTGTGCGTGTGCGTGTGTGTGTGTGTGCGTGTGTGTGTGTGTCCGTTTGGCTTGCAGAGATAAGAACACGGCTGTTGCAAGAAGTCCCTGCCTATCGTAAGAGGAGAATAATGGGTAGGAGTCGAGAGGTGAAGAGTGTATGTGTGTGTGTGCGTGTGTGCGTGCGTGTGTGAGTGTGTGTGTGTATGTGTGTGTGTCAGTGTGTGTGTGTGTCCGGTCGGCTCGCAGAGATGAGAACACGGCCGTGGCAAGAAGGCACTGCCTGTCGTTAAGAGGCGACTAATGGGTAGGAGTCGAGAGGTGAAGAGTGTATGTGTGTGTGTGCGTGTGTGTGTGTGCGTGTGAGCGTGCGTGTGTGTGTGAGTATGTGTGTGTATGTGTGTGTGTATGTGTGTATCCCTTCGGCTCGCAGAGATAAGCATACGTCCGTGGCAAGAAGGCCATGCTTGCTGTAAGGAGCGACTAATGGGTAGGAGTCGAGAGGTGAAGCGTGTATGTGTGTGTATGTGTGTATGTGTGCAAGTGTGTGTGTGTGTGTCCGTTCGGTTTGCAGAGATAGGTAATCGTCCGTGGCAAGAAGGCCCTGCCTGTTTTAAGAGGCGACTAATGAATAGGAGTCGAGAGGTGAAGAGTGTGTGCGTGTGCGTGTGCGTGCGTGTGCGTGTGTAAGTGTTTGTGTATGTGTGTGTGTGTCTGTTTGGCTTGCAGAGATAAGAATACGGCCAAGGCAAGAAGGCCCTGCCTCTTGTAATGGGCGACTAATAAGTAGGAGTCGAGAGGTGGAGAGTGTAAGTGTGTGTGTGCGTGTGTGAGTATGTGTGTGTGTTAGTTCGGCTTGCAGAAATAAGAACACGACCGAGGCAAGCAGGCCCTGCCTATCGTAAGAGGCGACTAATAGGTAGGAGTCGAGAGGTGAAGAGTGTATGTGTGTGTGTGCGTGTGTGCGTGTGTGTGTGTGCGTGTGTGAGTATGTGTGTGTGTCTGTTTGGCTTGCAGAGATAAGAATACGGCCGAGGCAAGAAGGCCTTTCCTCTTGTAAGGGGCGACTAATAGGTAGGATTAGAGAGGTGAAGAATGTATGTGTGTGTGCGTGTGTGCGTGTTTGTGTGTGTGTGAGTGTATGTGTGTGTGCGTGTATGCGTGCGTGTGTGCGTGTGTGTGTGTGTGAGTGTGTGTGTGTGTATGTGTGTGTGTGTGTGTCCCTTCGCTCGCAGAGATAAGAAAAAAGCGGTGGCAAGAAGGCCATGCCTGTCGTAAGAGGCGACTAATGGATAGGAGTCGAGAGGTGGAGAGTGTGTGCTTGTGCGTGTGCGTGTGCGTGTGCGTGTGTGTGTGTGTGCGTGTGTGTGTGTGTCCGTTTGGCTTGCAGAGATAAGAACACGGTTGTGGCAAGATGTCCCTGCCTGTCGTAAGAGGAGAATAATGGGTAGGAGTCGAGAGGTGAAGAGTGTATGTGTGTGTGTGTGTGCGTGTGTGCGTGCGTGTGTTAGTGTGTGTGTGTATGTGTGTGTGTCAGTGTGTGTGTGTGTCCGGTCGGCTCGCAGAGATGAGAACACGGCCGTGGCAAGAAGGCACTGCCTGTCGTTAAGAGGCGACTAACGGGTAGTAGTCGAGAGGTGAAGAGTGTATGTGTGTGTGTGTGTGCGTGTGTGCGTGTGTGTGCGTGTGTGTGTGTATGTGTGTGTGTCTGTTTGGCTTGCAGAGATAAGAATACGGCCGAGGCAAGAAGGCCTTGCCTCTTGTAAGGGGCGACTAATAAGTAGGAGTCGAGAGGTGAAGAGTGTATGTGTGTATGCGTGTGTGCGTGTGTGTGCGTGTGTGAGTATGTGTGTGTGTTAGTTCGGCTTGCAGAGATAAGAGCACGACCGAGGCAAGAAATCCCTGCCTATCGTAAGAGGCGACTAATAGGTAGGAGTCGAGAGGTGAAGAGTGTATGTGTGTGTGTGCGTGTGTGCGTGTGTGTGCGTGTGAGCGTGCGTGTGTGTGTGAGTGTGTGTGTGTCCGTTCGGCTTGCAGGGATAAGAATACGGCCGAGGCAAGAAGGCACTGCCTGTCGTAAGTGGCGACTAATTGGTAGGAGTCGAGAGGTGAAGAGTGTATGTGTGTGTGTGCGTGTTTGCGTGTGTGTGCGTGTGTGCGTGCGTGTGTGTGTGAGTGTGTGTTTGTCCGTTCGGCTTGCAGAGATAAGAATACGGCCGAAACAAGAAGGCCCTGCCTGTCGTAAGTGGCGACTAATGGGTAGGAGTCGAGAGGTGAAGAGTGTATGTGTGTGTGTGTGTGTGTGTGCGTGTGTGCGTGTATGTGTGCGTGTGTGAGTGTGTGTGTCCGGTCGGCTCGCAGTGATAAGGACACGTCCGTGCCAAGAAGGCCCTGCCTGTCATAAGCGGCAACTAATTGGTAGGAGTCGAAAGGTGAAAAGTGTTTTTGTGTGTGTGCGTGTGTGTGCGTGTGTGCGTGCTTGTGTGTGTGAGTGTGTATGTGTCCGTTCGGCTTGCAGAGATAAGAATACGGCCGAGGCAAGAAGGCCCTGCCTGTCGTAAGTGGCGACTTATTGGCAGGAGTCGAGAGGTGAAGAGTGTATGTGTGTGTGTGTGCGTGTGTGGGTGTGTGTGTGTTTGTGCGTGTGTAAGTGTGTGTGTGTATGTATGTGTGTGTCCATTCGGCTCGCAGAGATTAGAATACGGCCGAGGCAAGAAGGCCATGCCTGTCGTAAGAGGCAACTAATGGGTAGGAGTCGAGAGGTGAAAAGTGTTTTTGTGTGCGTGCTTGTGTGTGTGAGTGTGTATGTGTCCGTTCGGCTTGCAGAGATAAGAATCCGGCCGAGGCAAGAATGCCCTGCTTGTTGTAAGTGGCGACTAATTGGTAGGAGTCGAGAGGTGAAGAGTGTATGTGTGTGTGTGCGTATGTGCGTGTGTGTGTGTGCGTGTGTGAGTGTGTGTGTCCAGTCGGCTCGCAGTGATAAGGACACGTCTGTGCCAAGAAGTCCCTGCCTGTCGTAAGCGGCGACTAATGCGTAGGAGTCGAGAGGTGAAGAGTGTATGTGTGTGTGAGTGTGCGTGTGTGTGCGTGTGTGAGTGTGTGTGTGTGTATTTGTGTGTGTGAGTGTGTGTGTGTCCAGTCGGCTCGCAGAGATAAGAACACGGCCGTGGCAAGAAGGCCCTGCCTGTCGTAAGAGGCGTCTAATGGGTAGGAGTCGAGAGGTGAAGAGTGTATTTGTGTGTGAGTGTGCGTGTGTGCCTGTGTGTGCGTGTGTGAGTGTGTGTGTGTATTTGTGTGTGTGAGTGTGTGTGTCCAGTCGGCTCGCAGAGATAAGAACACGGCCGTGGCAAAAAGGCCCTGCCTGTCGTAAGGAGGCGACTAGAGGGTAGGAGTCGAGTGGTGAAGAGTGTATATGTGTGTGCGTATGTGCGCGTGTGTGCGTGTGAGAGTGTGTGTGTATATGTGTGTGTGTCCATTCGGCTTGCAGAGATAAGAGCACGACCAAGGCAAGAAGGCCCTGCCTATCGTAAGAGCCGACCAATAGGTAGGAGTCAAGAGGTGAAGAGTATACGTGTGTGTGTGTGTGCGTGTGTGCGTGTGTGTGTGAGTATGTGTGTGTATGTGTGTGTGTATGTGTGTGTATCCCTTCGGCTCGCAGAGATAAGCATACGTCCGTGGCAAGAAGGCCATGCTTGCTGTAAGGAGCGACTAATGGGTAGGAGTCGAGAGGTGAAGCGTGTATGTGTGTGTATGTGTGTATGTGTGCAAGTGTGTGTGTGTGTGTCCGTTCGGTTTGCAGAGATAGGTAATCGTCCGTGGCAAGAAGGCCCTGCCTGTTTTAAGAGGCGACTAATGAATAGGAGTCGAGAGGTGAAGAGTGTGTGCGTGTGCGTGTGCGTGCGTGTGCGTGTGTAAGTGTTTGTGTATGTGTGTGTGTCTGTTTGGCTTGCAGAGATAAGAATACGGCCAAGGCAAGAAGGCCCTGCCTCTTGTAATGGGCGACTAATAAGTAGGAGTCGAGAGGTGGAGAGTGTAAGTGTGTGTGTGCGTGTGTGCGTGTGTGTGCGTGTGTGAGTATGTGTGTGTGTTAGTTCGGCTTGCAGAAATAAGAACACGACCGAGGCAAGCAGACCCTGCCTATCGTAAGAGGCGACTAATAGGTAGGAGTCGAGAGGTGAAGAGTGTATGTGTGTGTGTGCGTGTGTGCGTGTGTGTGTGCGTGTGTGAGTATGTGTGTGTGTCTGTTTGGCTTGCAGAGATAAGAATACGGCCGAGGCAAGAAGGCCTTTCCTCTTGTAAGGGGCGACTAATAGGTAGGATTAGAGAGGTGAAGAATGTATGTGTGTGTGCGTGTGTGCGTGTTTGTGTGTGTGTGAGTGTATGTGTGTGTGCGTGTATGCGTGCGTGTGTGCGTGTGTGTGTGTGTGAGTGTGTGTGTGTATGTGTGTGTGTGTGTGTCCCTTCGCTCGCAGAGATAAGAAAAAAGCAGTGGCAAGAAGGCCATGCCTGTCGTAAGAGGCGACTAATGGATAGGAGTCGAGAGGTGGAGAGTGTGTGCTTGTGCGTGTGCGTGTGCGTGTGCGTGTGTGTGTGTGTGCGTGTGTGTGTGTGTGTCCGTTTGGCTTGCAGAGATAAGAACACGGTTGTGGCAAGATGTCCCTGCCTGTCGTAAGAGGAGAATAATGGGTAGGAGTCGAGAGGTGAAGAGTGTATGTGTGTGTGTGTGTGCGTGTGTGCGTGCGTGTGTTAGTGTGTGTGTGTATGTGTGTGTGTCAGTGTGTGTGTGTGTCCGGTCGGCTCGCAGAGATGAGAACACGGCCGTGGCAAGAAGGCACTGCCTGTCGTTAAGAGGCGACTAACGGGTAGTAGTCGAGAGGTGAAGAGTGTATGTGTGTGTGTGCGTGTGTGCGTGTGTGTGCGTGTGTGTGTGTATGTGTGTGTGTCTGTTTGGCTTGCAGAGATAAGAATACGGCCGAGGCAAGAAGGCCTTGCCTCTTGTAAGGGGCGACTAATAAGTAGGAGTCGAGAGGTGAAGAGTGTATGTGTGTATGCGTGTGTGCGTGTGTGTGCGTGTGTGAGTATGTGTGTGTGTTAGTTCGGCTTGCAGAGATAAGAGCACGACCGAGGCAAGAAAGCCCTGCCTATCGTAAGAGGCGACTAATAGGTAGGAGTCGAGAGGTGAAGAGTGTATGTGTGTGTGTGCGTGTGTGCGTGTGTGTGCGTGTGAGCGTGCGTGTGTGTGTGAGTGTGTGTGTGTCCGTTCGGCTTGCAGGGATAAGAATACGGCCGAGGCAAGAAGGCACTGCCTGTCGTAAGTGGCGACTAATTGGTAGGAGTCGAGAGGTGAAGAGTGTATGTGTGTGTGTGCGTGTTTGCGTGTGTGTGCGTGTGTGCGTGCGTGTGTGTGTGAGTGTGTGTTTGTCCGTTCGGCTTGCAGAGATAAGAATACGGCCGAAACAAGAAGGCCCTGCCTGTCGTAAGTGGCGACTAATGGGTAGGAGTCGAGAGGTGAAGAGTGTATGTGTGTGTGTGTGTGTGTGCGTGTGTGCGTGTATGTGTGCGTGTGTGAGTGTGTGTGTCCGGTCGGCTCGCAGTGATAAGGACACGTCCGTGCCAAGAAGGCCCTGCCTGTCATAAGCGGCAACTAATTGGTAGGAGTCGAAAGGTGAAAAGTGTTTTTGTGTGTGTGCGTGTGTGTGCGTGTGTGCGTGCTTGTGTGTGTGAGTGTGTATGTGTCCGTTCGGCTTGCAGAGATAAGAATACGGCCGAGGCAAGAAGGCCCTGCCTGTCGTAAGTGGCGACTTATTGGCAGGAGTCGAGAGGTGAAGAGTGTATGTGTGTGTGTGTGTGTGCGTGTGTGGGTGTGTGTGTGTTTGTGCGTGTGTAAGTGTGTGTGTGTATGTATGTGTGTGTCCATTCGGCTCGCAGAGATTAGAATACGGCCGAGGCAAGAAGGCCATGCCTGTCGTAAGAGGCAACTAATGGGTAGGAGTCGAGAGGTGAAAAGTGTTTTTGTGTGTGTGCATCTGTGTGTGAGTGTGTATGTGTCCGTTCGGCTTGCAGAGATAAGAATACGGCCGAGGCAAGAATGCCCTGCCTGTCGTAAGTGGCGACTAATTGGTAGGAGTCGAGAGGTGAAGAGTGTATGTGTGTGTGTGCGTGTGTGCGTGGGTGTGTGCGTGTGTGAGTGTGTGTGTCCGGTCGGCTCGCAGTGATAAGGACACGTCCGTGCCAAGAAGGCCCTGCCTGTCGTAAGCGGCGACTAATGCGTAGGAGTCGAGAGGTGAAGAGTGTATGTGTGTAAGTGCGTGTGAGCGTGTGTGTGCGTGTGTGAGTGTGTGTGTGTGTCCGGTCGGCTCTCAGATATAAGAACACGGCCGTGGCAAGAAGGCCCTGCCTGTCGTAATAGGCGACTAATGGGTAGGGGTCGAGAGGTGAAGAGTGTATGTGTGTGTGAGTGTGCGTGTGTGTGCGTGTGTGAGTGTGTGTGTGTATTTGTGTGTGAGTGTGTGTGTGTCCAGTCGGCTCGCAGAGATAAGAACACGGCCGTGGCAAGAAGGCCCTGCCTGTCGTTAGAGGCGACTAATGGGTAGGAGTCGAGAGGTGAAGAGTGTATTTGTGTGTGAGTGTGCGTGTGTGCGTGTGTGTGCGTGTGTGAGTGTGTGTGTGTGTATTTATGTGTGTGAGTGTGTGTGTCCAGTCGGCTCGCAGAGATAAGAACACGGCCGTGGCAAGAAGGCTCTGCCTATCGTAAGAGCCGACTAATAGGTAGGAGTCAAGAGGTGAAGAGTGTATGTGTGTGTGTGCGTGTGTGCGTGTGTGTGAGTATGTGTGTGTATGTGTGTGTGTGTGTATGTGTGTGTGTATCCCTTCGGCTCGCAGAGATAAGCATACGTCCGTGGCAAGAAGGCCATGCTTGCTGTAAGGAGCGACTAATGGGTAGGAGTCGAGAGGTGAAGCGTGTATGTGTGTGTGTGTGTATATGTGTGCAAGTGTGTGTGTATGTGTGTCCGTTCGGTTTGCAGAGATAGGTGTACGTCCGTGGCAAGAAGGCCCTGCCTGTCTTAAGAGGCGACTAATGGATAGGAGTCGAGAGGTGGAGAGTGTGTGCGTGTGCGTGTGCGTTTGCGTGTGTGCGTTTGTGCCTGTGTGCGTGTGTTTGTGTGTGCGTGTGTGTGTGTCCGTTCGGCTTGCAGAGATAAGAACACGGCCGTGGCAAGAAGTCCCTGCCTGTCGTAAGAGGCGACTAATGAATAGGAGTCGAGAGGTGAAGAGTGTATGTGTCTTTGTGTGTGTGCGTGTGTTTGTGCGTGTGCGTGTGCGTGTGCGTGTGCGTGTGCGTGTGCGTGTGTGTGTGTGTGTGAGTGTATGTGTGTGTGCGTGTATGCGTGCGTGTGTGCGGGTGTGTGTGTGTGAGTGTGTGTGTGTATGTGTGTGTGTGTGTGTCCCTTCGCTCGCAGAGATAAGAAAAAAGCGGTGGCAAGAAGGCCATGCCTGTCGTAAGAGGCGACTAATGGATAGGAGTCGAGAGGTGGAGAGTGTGTGCGTGTGCGTGTGCGTGTGCGTGTGCGTGTGCGTGTGCGTGTGCGTGTGCGTGTGTGTGTGTGTGAGTGTATGTGTGTGTGCGTGTATGCGTGCGTGTGTGCGTGTGTGTGTGTGAGTGTGTGTGTGTATGTGTGTGTGTGTGTCCATTTGCTCGCAGAGATAAGAAAAAAGCGGTGGCAAGAAGGCCATGCCTGTCGTAAGAGGCGACTAATGGATAGGAGTCGAGAGGTGGAGAGTGTGTGCGTGTGCGTGTGCGTGTGCGTGTGCGTGTGCGTGTGTGTGTGTGTGCGTGTGTGTGTGTGTCCGTTTGGCTTGCAGAGATAAGAACACGGCTGTTGCAAGAAGTCCCTGCCTATCGTAAGAGGAGAATAATGGGTAGGAGTCGAGAGGTGAAGAGTGTATGTGTGTGTGTGCGTGTGTGCGTGCCTGTGTGAGTGTGTGTGTGTATGTGTGTGTGTCAGTGTGTGTGTGTGTCCGGTCGGCTCGCAGAGATGAGAACACGGCCGTGGCAAGAAGGCACTGCTTGTCGTTAAGAGGCGACTAATGGGTAGGAGTCGAGAGGTGAAGAGTGTATGTGTGTGTGTGCGTGTGTGTGTGTGCGTGTGAGCGTGCGTGTGTGTGTGAGTGTGTGTGTGTCCGTTCGGCTTGCAGAGATAAGAATACGGCCTAGGCAAGAAGGCACTGCCTGTCGTAAGTGGCGACTAATTGGTAGGAGTCGAGAGGTGAAGAGTGTATGTGTGTGTGTGCGTGTGTGCGTGTGTGTGCGTGTGTGTGTGTGTATGTGTGTGTGTCTGTTTGGCTTGCAGAGATAAGAATACGGCCGAGGCAAGAAGGCCTTGCCTCTTGTAAGGGGCGACTAATAAGTAGGAGTCGAGAGGTGAAGAGTGTATGTGTGTATGCGTGTGTGCGTGTGTGTGCGTGTGTGAGTATGTGTGTGTGTTAGTTCGGCTTGCAGAGATAAGAGCACGACCGAGGCAAGAAAGCCCTGCCTATCATAAGAGGCGACTAATAGGTAGGAGTCGAGAGGTGAAGAGTGTATGTGTGTGTGTGCGTGTGTGTGTGTGTGTGTGCGTGTGAGCGTGCGTGTGTGTGTGAGTGTGTGTGTGTCCGTTCGGCTTGCAGAGATAAGAAAAAGGCCGAGGCAAGAAGGCCCTGCCTGTCGTAAGTGGCGACTAATTGGTAGGAGTCGAGAGGTGAAGAGTGTATGTGTGTGTGTGCGTGTGTGCATGTGTGTGCGTGTGTGCGTGCGTGTGTGTGTGAGTGTGTGTGTGTCCGTTCGGCTTGCAGAGATAAGAATACGGCTGAGGCAAGAAGGCCCTGCCTGTCGTAAGTGGCGACTAATTGGTAGGAGTCGAGAGGTGAAGAGTGTATGTGTGTGTGTGTGCGTGTGTGCGTGTGTGTGCGTGTGTGCGTGCGTGTGTGTGTGAGTGTGTGTGTGTATGTGTGCGTGTGTGAGTGTGTGTGTCCGGTCGGCTCGCAGTGATAAGGACACGTCCGTGCCAAGAAGGCCCTGCCTGTCGTAAGCGGCGACTAATGCGTAGGAGTCGAGTGGTGAAGAGTGTATGTGTGTAAGTGCGTGTGTTTGTGTGTGTGCGTGTGTGAGTGTGTGTGTGTCCGGTCGGCTCGCAGAGATAAGAACACGTCCGTGCCAAGAAGGCCCTGCCTGTCGTAAGAGGCGACTAATGGGTAGGAGTCGAGAGGTGAAGAGTGTATTTGTGTGTGTGTGTGTGTGTGCGTGTGTGTGCGTGTGTGCGTGCGTGTGTGTGTGAGTGTGTATGTGTCCGTTCGGCTTGCAGAGATAAGAAAAAGGCCGAGGCAAGAAGGCCCTGCCTGTCGTAAGTGGCGACTAATTGGTAGGAGTCGAGAGGTGAAGAGTGTATGTGTGTGTGTGCGTGTGTGCATGTGTGTGCGTGTGTGCGTGCGTGTGTGTGTGAGTGTGTGTGTGTCCGTTCGGCTTGCAGAGATAAGAATACGGCTGAGGCAAGAAGGCCCTGCCTGTCGTAAGTGGCGACTAATTGGTAGGAGTCGAGAGGTGAAGAGTGTATGTGTGTGTGTGTGCGTGTGTGCGTGTGTGTGCGTGTGTGCGTGCGTGTGTGTGTGAGTGTGTGTGTGTCCGTTCGGCTTGCAAAGATAAGAATACGGCCGAGGCAAAAAGGCCGTGCCTGTCGTAAGCGGCGACTAATGCGTAGGAGTCGAGAGGTGAAGAGTGTATGTGTGTAAGTGCGTGTGTTTGTGTGTGTGCGTGTGTGAGTGTGTATGTGTGTCCGGTCGGCTCGCAGAGATAAGAACACGGCCGTGGCAAGAAGGCCCTGCCTGTCGTAAGAGGCGGCTAATGGGTAGGAGTCGAGAGGTGAAGAGTGTATGTGTGTGTGTGTGTGAGTGTGCGGGTGTGTGCTTGTGTGAGTGTGTGTGTGTATTTGTGTGTGTGAGTGTGTGTGTGTCCAGTCGGCTCGCAGAGATAAGAACACGGCCGTGGCAAGAAGGCCCTGCCTGTCGTAAGAGGCGACTAATGGGTAGGAGTCGAGAGGTGAAGAGTGCATGTGTGTGTGAGTGTGCGTGTGTGCGTGTGTGTGCGTGTGTGAGTGTGTGTGTGTATTTGTGTGTGTGAGTGTGTGTGTCCAGTCGGCCCGCAGAGATAAGAACACGGCCGTGGCAAGAAGGCCCTGCCTATTCGTAAGAGGCGACTAATAGGTAGGAGTCGAGAGGTGAAGAATGTATGTGTGTGTGCGTGTGTGTGTGTTTGTGTGTGTGTGAGTGTATGTGTGTGTTCGTGTGTGCGTGCGTGTGTGAGTATGTGTGTATGTATGTGTGTGTGTATCCCTTCGGCTCGCAGAGATAAGAATACGTCCGTGGCAGGAAGGCCATGCTTGCTGTAAGGAGCGACTAATGGGTAGGAGTCTAGAGGTAAAGCGTGCATGTGTGTGTGTGTGTGTATGTGTGCAAGTGTGTGTGTGTGTGTCCGTTCGGCTCGCAGAGATAGGTATACGTACGTGGCAAGAAGGCCCTGCCTGTCTTAAAAGGCGACTAATGGATAGGAGTCGAGAGGTGGAGAGTGTGTGCGTGTGCGTGTGCGTGTGTGTGTACGTGTAAGTGTGTGTGTATGTGTGTGTTTCTGTTTGGCTTGCAGAGATAAGATTACGGCCGAGGCAAGAAGGCCCTGCCTCTTGTAATGGGCGACTAATAAATAGGAGTCGAGAGGTGAAGAGTGTATGTGTGTGTGTGCGTGTGTGCGTGTGTGTGTGCGTGTGTGAGTATGTGTGTGTCCGTTCGGCTTGCAGAGATAAGAACGCGGCCAAGGCAAGAAGGCCCTGCCTGTCGTAAGAGGCGACTAATAGGTAGGAGTCGAGAGGTGAAGAATGTATGTGTGTGTGCGTGTGTGCGTGTTTGTGTGTGTGTGGGTGTATGTGTGTGTGCGTGTGTGCGTGCGTGTGTGCGTGTGTGAGTATGTGTGTGTGTTAGTTCGGCTTGCAGAAATAAGAACACGACCGAGGCAAGAAGGCCCTGCCTATCGTAAGAGGCGGCTAATAGGTAGGAGTCGAGAGGTGAAGAGTGTATGTGTGTGTGTGCGTGTGTGCGTGTGTGTGTGCGTGTGTGAGTATGTGTGTGTGTCCGTTCGTCTTGCAGAGATAAGAACACAGCCGAGGCAAGAAGGCCCTGCCTGTCGTGAGAGTCGAGTAATAGGTATGTGTGTGAGTGTCAGTGTGTGTGTGTGTCCGGTCGGCTCGCAGAGATGAGAACACGGCCGTGGCAAGAAGGCACTGCCTGTCGTTAAGAGGCGACTAATGGGTAGGAGTCGATAGGTGAAGGGTGTATGTGTGTGTGGGTGTCCGTGTGTGCGTGTGTGTGCGTGTGTGTGTGTATGTGTGTGTGTCTGTTTGGCTTGCAGAGATAAGAATACGGCCAAGGCAAGAAGGCACTGCCTCTTGTAAAGGGCGACTAATAAGTAGGAGTCGAGAGGTGAAGAGTGTATATGTGTATGCGTGTGTGCGTGTGTGTGCGTGTGTGTGCGTGTGTGAGTATGTGTGTGTGTTAGTTCGGCTTGCAGAGATAAGAGCACGAGCGAGGCAAGAAAGCCCTGCCTATCGTAAGAGGCGATTAATAGGTAGGAGTCGAGAGGTGAAGAGTGTATGTGTGTGTGTCCGTGTGTGCGTGTGTGTGCGTGTGAGCGTGCGTGTGTGTGTGAGTGTGTGTGTGTCCGTTCGGCTTGCAGAGATAAGAATACGGCCGAGGCAAGAAGGCCCTGCCTGTCGTAAGTGGCGACTAATTGGTAGGAGTCGAGAGGTGAAGAGTGTATGTGTGTGTGTGCGTGTGTGCGTGTGTGTGCGTGTGAGCGTGCGTGTGTGTGTGAGTGTGTGTGTGTCCGTTCGGCTTGCAGAGATAAGAATACGGCCGAGGCAAGAAGGCCCTGCCTGTCGTAAGCGGCGACTAATGCGTAGGAGTCGAGAGGTGAAGATTGTATGTGTGTAAGTGCGTGTGTTTGTGTGTGTGCGTGTGTGAGTGTGTGTGTGTCCGGTCGGCTCGCAGAGATAAGAACACGGCCGTGGCAAGAAGGCCCTGCCTGTTGTAAGAGGCGGCTAATGGGTAGGAGTCGAGAGGTGAAGAGTGTATGTGTGTGTGAGTGTGCGGGTGTGTGCGTGTGTAAGTGTGTGTGTGTATTTGTGTGTGTGAGTGTGTGTGTTTCCAGTCGGCTCGCAGAGATAAGAACACGGCCGTGGCAAGAAGACCCTGCCTGTCGTAAGAGGCGACTAATAAGTAGGAGTCGAGTGGTGAAGAGTGTATATGTGTGTGCGTATGTGCGTGTGTGTGCGTGTGAGAGTGTGTATGTGTGTGTGTGTCCGTTCGGCTTGCAGAGATAAGAGCACGACCGAGGCAAGAAGGCCCTGCCTATTCGTAAAAGGCGACTAATAGGTAGGAGTTGAGAGGTGAAGAATGTATGTGTGTGTGCGTGTGTGCGTGTTTGTGTGTGTGTGAGTGTATGTGTGTGTGCGTGTGTGCGTGCGTGTGTGAGTATGTGTGTGTGTGTGTGTATGTGTGTATGTATGTGTGTGTGTATCCCTTCGGCTCGCAGAGATAAGAATACGTCCGTGGCAGGAAGGCCATGCTTGCTGTAAGAAGCGACTAATGGGTAGGAGTCGAGAGGTGAGGCGTGCATGTGTGTGTGTGTGTATGTGTGCAAGTGTGTGTGTGTGTGTCCGTTCGGCTCGCAGAGATAGGTATACGTCTGTGGCAAGAAGGCCCTGCCTGTTTTAAGAGGCGACTAATGGATAGGAATCGAGAGGTGGAGAATGTGTGCGTGTGCGTGTGTGCGTGTGTGCGTGTGTGCCTGTGTGCGTGTGTTTGTGTGTGCGTGTGTGTGTGTATCCGTTCGGCTTGCAGAGATAAGAACACGGCCGTGGCAAGAAGTCCCTGCCTGTCGTAAGAGGCGACTAATGGGTAGGAGTCGAGAGGTGAAGAGGGTACGTGAGGGTGTGCATGTGTGGGTGTGTGTGTGTTTGTGCGTGTGTAAGTCTGTGTGTATGTTTGTGTGTGTCCCTTCGGCTCGCAGAGATTAGAATACTGCAGAGTAATAAGTAGGAGTCGAGAGGTGAAGAGTGTATGTGTGTGTGTGCTTGTGTGCGTGTGTGTGTGCGTGTGTGAGTATGTGTGTGTGTTAGTTCGGCTTGCAGAAATAAGAACACGACCGAGGCAAGAAGGCCCTGCCTATCGTAAGAGGCGACTAATAGGTAGGAGTCGAGAGGTGAAAGTGTATGTTTGTGTGCGTGTGTGAGTATGTGTGTGTGTCCGTTCGGCTTGCAGTGATAAGAACACGGCCAAGGCAAGAAGGCACTGCCTATCGTAAGAGGCGACTAATAGGTAGGAGTCGAGAGGTGAAGAATGTATGTGTGTGTGCGTGTTTGCGTGTTTGTGTGCGTGTTTGTGTGTGTGTGTGAGTGTATGTGTGTGTGCGTGTGTGCGTGCGTGAGTGTGTGTGTGTTTGTGAGTGTGTGTGTATGTGTGTGTTCCTTCGGCTTGCAGAGATAAGAACACGGCCGAGGCAAGAAAATCCTGCCTGTCGTGAGAGACGACTAATAGGTACGAGTCGAGAGGTGAAGAATGTATGTGTGTGTGCGTATGTGCGTGTTTGTGTGTGTGTGAGTGTATGTGTGTGTGCGTGTGTGCGTGCGTGTGTGCGTGTGTGTGTGTGAGTGTGTGTGTGTATGTGTGTGTCCGTTCGGCTTGCAGAGATAAGAACACGGCCGTGGCAAGAAGTACCTGCCTGTCGTAAGAGGAGAATAATGGGTAGGAGTCGAGAGGTAAAGAGTGTGTGCGTGTGTGTGTGTGTGCGTGTGTGAGTGGGCGTGTGTGTGTGTGTGTGTCCGTTCGGCTTGCAGAGATAAGAACACGGCCGTGGCAAAAAGTCCCTGCCTGTCGTAAGAGGGGAATAATGAGTAGGAGTCGAGAGGTGAAGAGTGTATGTGTGTGGGTGCGTGTGTGCGTGTGTGTGTGCATGTGTGAATATGTGTGTGTGTCCGTTCGGCTTGCAGAGATAAGAACACGGCCGAGGCAAGAAGGCCCTGCCTGTCGTGAGAGACGACTAATAGGTAGGAGTCGAGAGGTGAAGAATGTATGTGTGTGTGCGTATGTGCGTGTTTGTGTGTGTGTGTGAGTGTATGTGTGTGTGCGTGTGTGCGTGCGTGTGTGCGTGTGTGTGTGTGTGAGTGTGTGTGTGTATGTGTGTGTCCGTTCGGCTTGCAGAGATAAAAACACGGCCGTGGCAAGAAGTACCTGCCTGTCGTAAGAGGAGAATAATGGGTAGGAGTCGAGAGGTGAAGAGTGTGTGCGTGTGCGTGTGCGTGTGCGTGTGTGTGTGTGCGTGTGTGTGTGTGTCCGTTCTGCTTGCAGAGATAAGAACACGGCGGTGGCGAAAATCCATGCCTGTCGTAAGAGGCGACTAATGAATAGGAGTCGAGAGGTGAAGAGTGTATGTGTCTTTGTGTGTGTGCGTGTGTTTGTGCGTGTGTAACTATGTGTGTGTATGTGTGTGTGTGTGTGTGTCCGTTTGGCTTGCAGAGATAAGAATACGGCTGAGGCAAGAAGGCCCTGCCTGTCTTAAGAGGCGACTAATGGATATTAGTCGAGAGATGGAGAGTGTGTGCGTGTGCGTGTACGTGTGCGTGTGTGCGTGTGTGCCTGTGTGCGTGTGTTTGTGTGTACGTGTGTGTGTGTGTCTGTTCGGCTTGCAGAGATAAGAACACGGCCGTGGCAAGAAGTCCCTGCCTGTCGTTAGAGGCGACTAATGGGTAAGAGTCGAGAGGTGAAGAGTGTATTTGTGTGTGTGCGTGTGTGCGTGCGTGTGTGTGTGAGTGTGTATGTGTCCGTTCGGCTTGCAGAGATAAGAATACGGCCGAGGCAAGAAGGCCCTGCCTGTCGTAAGTGGCGACTAATTGGTAGGAGTCGAGAGGTGAAAAGTGTTTTTGTGTGTGTGCGTGTGTGTGCGTGTGTGCGTGCTTGTGTGTGTGAGTGTGTATGTGTCCGTTCGGCTTGCAGAGATAAAAATACGGCCAAGGCAAGAAGGCCCTGCCTGTCGTAAGTGGCGACTAATTGGTAGGAGTCGAGAGGTGAAGAGTGTATGTGTGTGTGTGTGCGTGTGTGGGTGTGTGTGTGTTTGTGCGTGTGTAAGTGTGTGTGTGTATATGTATGTGTGTGTCCATTCGGCTCGCAGAGATTAGAATACGGCCGAGGCAAGAAGGCCCTGCCTGTCGTAAGTGGCGACTAATTGGTAGGAGTCGAGAGGTGAAAAGTGTTTTTGTGTGTGTGCGTGTGTGTGCGTGTGTGTGCGTGTGTGCGTGCTTGTGTGTGTGAGTGTGTATGTGTCCTTTCGGCTTGCAGAGATAAGAATACGGCCAAGGCAAGAATGCCCTGCCTGTCGTAAGTGGCGACTAATTGGTAGGAGTCGAGAGGTGAAGAGTGTATGTGTGTGTGTGCGTGTGTGCGTGTGTGTGTGCGTGTGTGAATGTGTGTGTCCGGTCGGCTCGCAGTGATAAGGACACGTCTGTGCCAAGAAGGCCCTGCCTGTCGTAAGCGGCGACTACTGCGTAGGAGTCGAGAGGTGAAGAGTGTATATGTGTAAGTGCGTGTGAGCGTGTGTGTGCGTGTGTAAGTGTGTGTGTGTGTGTCCGGTCGGCTCTCAGAGATAAGAACACGGCCGTGGCAAGAAGGCCCTGCCTGTCGTAAGAGGCGACTAATGGGTAGGAGTCGAGAGGTAAAGAGTGTATGTGTGTGTGAGTGTGCGTGTGTGTGCGTGTGTGAATGTGTGTGTGTATTTGTGTGTGTGAGTGTGTGTGTGTCCAGTCGGCTCGCAGAGATAAGAACACGGCCGTGGCAAGAAGGCCCTGCCTGTCGTAAGAGGCGACTAATGGGTAGGAGTCGAGAGGTGAAGAGTGTATTTGTGTGTAAGTGTGCGTGTGTACGTGTGTGTGCGTGTGTGTGTGTATTTGTGTGTGTGAGTGTGTGTGTCCAGTCGGCTCGCAGAGATAAGAACACGGCCGTGGCAAGAAGGCCCTGCCTGTCGTAAGAGGCGACTAATGGGTAGGAGTCGAGTGGTGAAGAGTGTGTGCGTATGTGCGTATGTGTGCTTGTGAGAGTGCGTGTGTTTGTGTGTGCGTGTGTGTGTGTGTCCGTTCCGCTTGCAGAGATAAGAATACAACCGAGGCAAGAAGGCCCTGCCTCTTGTAAGGGGCGACTAATAAGTAGGAGTCGAGAGGTGAAGAGTGTATGTGTGTATGAGTGTGTACGTGTGTGTGCGTGTGTGAGTATGTGTGTGTGTTAGTTCGGCTTGCAGAGATAAGAGCACGACCGAGGCAAGAAGGCCCTGCCTATCGTAATAGGCGACTAATAGGTAGGAGTCGAGAGGTGAAGAGTGTATGTGTGTGTGGGTGTGTGCGTGTGTGTGTGCGTGTGTAAGTGTATGTGTGTGCGTGTGTGCGTGCGTGTGTGCGTGTGTGTGTGCGTGTGTGCGTGCGTGTTTGCGCGTGTGTGTGTGTTTGTGAGTGTGTGTGTGTGTATGTGTGTGTGTGTCCCTTCGGCTCGCAGAGATAAGAAAACAGCCGTGGCAAGAAGGCCATGCCAGTCTTAAGGGGCGACTAATGGGTAGGAGTCGAGAGGTGAAGAGTGTATGTGTGCGTGCGTGTGTGTGTGTGAATGTGTGTGTGTGTATGTGTGTGTATGTGTGTGTGTCCCTTCTGCTCGCAGAGATAAAAATACAGCCGTGACAAGAAGGCCATGCCTGTCGTAAGAGGCGACTAATGTGTAGGAGTCGAGAGGTGAAGAGTGTATGTGTGTGTGCGTGTGTGCGTGTGTGTGTGAGTATGTGTGTGTGTATGTGTGTGTGTATCCCTTCGGCTCGCAGAGATATGAATAGGTCCGTGGCAAGAAGGCCATGCTTGCTGTAAGGAGCGACTAATTGGTAGAAGTCGAGAGGTGAAGTGTGTATGTGTGTGTGTGTGTGTGTGTGTGTGTGCAAGTGTGTGTGTGTGTGTCCGTTCGGCTCGCAGAGATAGAAATACGTCTGTGGCAAGAAGGCCCTGCCTGTCTTAAGAGGCGACTAATGGATAGGAGTCGAGAGGTAGAGAGTGTGTGCGTGTGCGTGTGCGTGTGTGCGTGTATGCCTGTGAGCGTGTGTTTGTGTGTGCGTGTGTGTGTGTGTCCGTTCGGCTTGCAGAGATAAGAACACTGCCGTGGCAAGAAGCCCCTGCTTGTCGTAAGAGGCGACTAATGGGTAGGAGTCGAGAGGTGAAGAGTGTATGTGTGTGTGAGTGTGCGTATGTGTGCGTGTATGAGTGTGTGTGTGTATTTGTGTGTGTGAGTGTGTGTCTCCAGTCGGCTCGCAGAGATAAGAACACGGCCGTGGCAAGAAGGCCCTGCCTGTCGTAAAAGGCGTGTGCGTGTGTGTGCGTGTGTAATTGTGTGTGAATGTGTGTGTGTCTGTTTGGCTTGCAGAGATAAGAATACGGCCGAGGCAAGAAGGCCCTGCCTCTTGTATGGGGCGACTAATAGGTAGGAGTCGAGAGGTGAATAGTGTATGTGTGTGTGCGTGTGTGTGTGTGTGTGTTTGTGCGTGTGTAAGTGTGTGTGTATGTATGTGTGTGTCCATTCGGCTCGCAGAGATTAGAATACGGCCGAGGCAAGAAGGCCATGCCTGTCGTAAGAGGCGACTAATGGGTAGGAGTCGAGAGGTGAAGAGTGTATGTGTGTGTGTGTGTGTGTGCGTGTGTGCGTGTGTGTGTGCGTGTGTGAGTGTGTGTGTGTCCGGTCGGCTCGCAGAGATAAGAACACGTCCGTGCCAAGAAAGCCCTGCCTGTCGTAAGCGGTGACTAATGGGTAGAAGTCGAGAGGTGAAGAGTGTATGTGTGTGTGTGTGCGTGTGCGTGTGTGCGTGTGTGTGCTTGTGTGGGTGTGTGTGTGTGTGTGTGTCCGGTCGTCTCGCAGAGATAAGAACACGGCCGTGGCAAGAAGGCCCTGCCTGTCGTAAGAGGCGACTAATGGGTAGGAGTCGAGAGGTGAAGAGTGTATGTGTGTGTTTGCGTGTGTGCGTGTGTGTGCGTGTGTGAGTGTGTGTGTGTATTTGTGTGTGTGAGTGTGTGTGTTCAGTAGGCTCGCAGAGATAAGAACACGGCCGAGCAAGAAGGCCCTGCCGGTCGTAAGAGGCGACTAATGGGTAGGAGTCGAGTGGTGCAGAGTGTATATGTGTGTGTGTGCGTGTGTGCGTGTGTGTGCGTGTGTGAGTGTGTGTGTATGTTTGTGTGTCCGTTTGGATTTCAGAGATAAGAATACGGCCAAGGCAAGAAGACCCTGCCTTTTGTAAGGGGCGACTAATAGGGTGGAGACGAGAGGTGAAGAGTGTATGTGTGTATGCGTGTGTGCGTGTGTGTGTGCGTGTGTGAGTATGTGTGTGTGTCCGTTTGGCTTGCAGAGATAAGAATACGGCCGAGGCAAGAAGGCCCTGCCTCTTGTAAGGGGCGACTAATAGGTAGGAGTCGAGAGGTGAAGAGTGTATGTGTGTGTGCGTGTGTGTGTGAGTGTATGTGTGTGTGCGTGTGTGTTCGTGTGTGTGTGTGTGTGAGTGTGTGTGTGTGTGTATGTTTGTGTGTGTGTCCCTTCGGCTCGCAGAGATAAGAAAACAGCGGTGGCAAGAAGGACATGCCTGTCGTAAGGGGCGACTAATGGTTAGGAGTCGAGAGGTAAAGAGTGTATGTGTGCGTGCGTGTGTGCGTGTGTGTGTGAGTGTGTGTGTATGTGTATGTGTGTCCCTTCGGCTCGCAGAGATAAGAAAACAGCGGTGGCAAGAAGGCCATGCTTGTCGTAAGAGGCGACTAATGGGTAGAAGTCGAGAGGTGAAGAGTGTAATTGTGTGTGTGTGTGCGCGTGTGTGTGTGCGTGTGTGCGTGCTTGTGTGTGTGAGTGTGTGTATGTGTGTGTGTATGTGTGTGTCCCTTCGGCTCGAAGAGATAAGAAAACAGCGGTGGCAAGAAGGCCATGCCTATCGTAATGGGCGACTAATGGGTAGGAGTCGAGAGGTGAAGAATGTGTGCGTGCGTTTGTGCGCGTGTGTGTGTGAGTGTGTGTGTGTGTATGTGTGTGTGTCCCTTCGGCTCGAAGAGATAAGAAAACAGCGGTGACAAGAAGGCCATGCTTGTCGTAAGAGGCGACTAATGGGTAGAAGTCGAGAGGTGAAGAGTGTAATTGTGTGTGTGTGTGCGCGTGTGTGTGTGCGTGTGTGCGTGCTTGTGTGTGTGAGTGTGTGTGTCCGTTCAGCTTGCAGAGATAAGAATACGGCAGGGGCAAGAAGGCCCTGCCTGTCGTTAGTGGCGACTACTGGGTAGGAGTCGAGAGGTGAAGAGTGTATGTGTGTGTGTGCGTGTGTGAGTGTGTGTGTGTATGTGTGTGTGTGTGTGTCTCTTCGGCTCACAGAGATAAGACTACGGCCGAGGAAAGAAGGCCCTGCCTGACGTAAGAGGCGACTAATGGGTAGGAGTCGAGAGGTGAAGAGTGTATGTGTGTGTGTGTGTGTGTGTGTGCGTGTGTGTTTGCGTGTGTGAGTATGTGTGTGTATGTGTGTGTGTCCGTTAGGCTTGCAGAGATGAGAATACGGCCGAGGCAAGAAGGCCCTGCCTCTTGTAAGGGGCGACTAATAGGTAGGAGTCGAGGGGTGAAGAGTATATGTGTGTGTGCGTGTGTGTGTGCGTGTGTGAGTGTATGTGTGTGTGCGTGTGTGCGTGCGTGTGTGTGTGTCTGTGAGTGTGTGTGTGTGTATGTGTGTCCCTTCGGCTCGCAGAGAAAAGAAAACAGCGGTGGCAAGAATGCCATGCCTGTCGTAAGAGGTGACTAATGGGTAGGAGTCGAGAGGTGAAGAGTGTATATGTGTGTGCGTGTGTGTGTGTTTGTGCGTATGTGAGTGTGTGTGTATGGGTGTGTGTGTCCGTTCGGCTTGCAGAGATAAGAATACGGCCGTGACAAGAATGCCATGCTTGTTGTAATTAGCGGCTAATGGGTAGGAGTCGAGAGGTGAAGAGTGTATGTGTGTGTGTGCGTGTGTGTTTGCGTGTGTGAGTGTGTGTGTATGTGTGTGTGTCCGTTAGGCTTGCAGAGATAAGAATACGGCTAAGGCAAGAAGGCCCTGCCTCTTGTAAGGGGCGACTAATGTGTAGGAATCGAGAGGTGAAGAGTGTATGTGCGTGTGCGTGTGTGCGTGTGTGTGTGCGTGTGTGTGTGAGTGTGTGTGTGTCCGTTCGGCTCGCAGAGAAGAACACGGCAGTGGCAAAAATCCCTGAATGTCGTAAGAGGCGACTAATGGGTAGGAGTCTAGAGGTGGAGCGTGTATGTGTGTGTGTGTGCGAGTGTGTGTGTGTGTGTCTGTTCGGCTCGCAGAGATAAGAATACGTCCGTGGCAAGAAGGCCCTGCCTGTCGTAAGAGCAGAATAATGGGTAGGAGTCAAGAGGTGAAGAGTGTATGTGTGTGTGTTTGTGTGCGTGTGTGCGTGCGTGTGTGAGTGTGTGTGTGAGTGTGTGTGTGTCAGTGTGTGTGTGTGTGTCCGGTCGGCTCGCAGAGATATGAACACGGCCGTGGCAAGAAGGCTCTGCCTGTCGTTTAGAAGAGTTTAGGTGTGTGTGTGTGTGTGGTTGTGAGTGTGTGTGTGTGTCTGTATGGCTCGCAGAGGTAAAAACACGGCCGTGGCAAAAAAGCCCTACCTGTCGTAAGAGGAGAATAATGGCTAGGAGTCGAAAGGTAAAGAGTGTATGTGTGTGTGTGCGCGCGTGTGTGTGTGTATGTGTATGTGTGTGTGTGTGCGTGTCTCTTCTGCTCGCAGAGGTACGAATACGGCCGTGGCAAGAAGGCCATGCTTGCTGTAAGGAGCAACTAATGGGTAGGAGTCGCGAGTTGAAGAGTGTACCTGTGTGTGAGTGTGTGTGTGTGCGTGTGTGAGTGTATGTGTGTGTGTGTCCGTTCGGCTTGCAGAGATAAGAATACAGCCGTGGCAAGAAGGCCCTGCCTGTCGTTTAGAAGAGTTTAGGTGTGTGTGTGTGTGTGTGGTTGTGAGTGTGTGTGTGTGTCTGTATGGCTCGCAGAGGTAAAAACACGGCCGTGGCAAAAAAGCCCTGCCTGTCGTAAGAGGCGACTAATGGGTAGGAGTCGAGAGGTGAAGAGTGTATGTGTGTGTGTGTGTGTGCGTGTGTGTGTGAGTGTGTGTGTGTGTGCGTGTGTGAGTGTGTGTGTATGTATGTGTGTCCGTTCGGCCTGCAGAGATAAGAATACAGCCGAGGCAAGAAGGCCCTGCCTGTCGTAAGGTGCGAGTAATAGGTAGGAGTCGAGAGGTGAAGAGTGTAGGTGTGTGTGTGTGAGTGTGTATGTGTGTCTGTATGGCTCGCAAAGATAAGAACACGGCCGTGGCAAAAAGGCCCTGCCTGTCGAAAGAGGCGACTAATGGGTAGGAGTGGAGAGGTGAAGAGTTTATGTGTGTGTCTCTATGTTCATGTGTGTGTGCGTGTGTGAGTGTGTGTATGTATGTTTGTCCGTTCGGCTTGCAGAGATAAGAACACAGCCGAGGCAAGAAGGCCCTGCCTGTCGTAAGGGGCGAGTAATAGGTAAGAGTCGAGAGGTAAAGAGTTTAGGTGTGTGTGTGTGAGTGTGTGTGTGTGTGTCTGTATGGCTCGCAGAGATAAAAACACGGCCGTGGCAAAAAGGCCCTGCCTGTCGTAAGAGACGACTAATGGGTAGGAGTCGAGAGGTGAAGAGTGTATGTGTGTGTGTGCGTGTGTGCGTGTGTGAGTGTGTGTGTGTGTCCGTTCGGCTCGCAGAGATAAGAATACGGCCGTGGCAAGAAGGCCCTGCCTGTCGTAGGAGGCGACTAATGGGTAGGAGTCGAAAGGTGAAGAGTGTGTGTGTGTGTGTGTGCGTGTGTGTGTGTGTGTGTGAGTGTGTGTGTGTGTGCGTGTGTGAGTGTGTGTGTATGTATGTGTGTCCGTTCGGCCTGCAGAGATAAGAATACAGCCGAGGCAAGAAGGCCCTGCCTGTCGTAAGGGGCGAGTAATAGGTAGGAGTCGATAGGTGAAGAGTGTATGTGTGTGTGTGTGCGTGTGAGCGTGTGTGCGTGTGTGTGCTTGTGTGAGTGTGTGTGTGTGTGTCCGGTCGTCTCGCAGAGATAAGAACACGGCCGTGGCAAAAAAGGCCCTGCCTGTCGAAAGAGGCGACTAATGGGTAGGAGTCGAGAGGTGAAGAGTGTATGTGTGTGTGTGCGTGTGTGCGTGTGTGTGATGTGTGAGTGTGTGTGTGTATCTGTGTGTGTGAGTGTGTGTGTGTCCAGTAGGCTCGCAGAGATAAGAACACGGCCGTGGCAAGAAGGCCCTGCCTGTCGTAAGAGGCGACTAATGGGTAGGAGTCGAGTGGTGAAGAGTGTATATGTGTGTGTGTGCGTGTGTGCGTGTGTGTGCGTGTGTGAGTGTGTTAGTATGTTTGTGTGTCCGTTTGGATTGCAGAGATAAGAAGACGGCCAAGGCAAGAAGACCCTGCCTTTTGTAAGGGGCGACTAATAGGTAGGAGACGAGAGGTGAAGAGTGTATGTGTGTATGCGTGTGTGCGTGTGTGTGTGCGTGTGTGAGTATGTGTGTGTGTCCGTTTGGCTTGCAGAGATAAGAATACGGCCGAGGCAAGAAGGCCCTGCCTCTTGTAAGGGGCGACTAATAGGTAGGAGTCGAGAGGTGAAGAGTGTATGTGTGTGTGCGTGTGTGTGTGTGAGTGTATGTGTGTGTGCGTGTGTGTTCGTGTGTGTGTGTTTGTGTGAGTGTGTGTGTGTGTATGTTTGTGTGTGTGTCCCTTCGGCTCGCAGAGATAAGAAAACAGCGGTGGCAAGAAGGACATGCCTGTCGTAAGGGGCGACTAATGGGTAGGAGTCGAGAGGTGAAAAGTGTATGTGTGTGTGTATGCGTGTGTAAGTGTGTGCGTGTGTGAGTGTGTGTGTGCGTGTGTGAGTGTGTGTGTGTCCGGTCGGCTCGCAGAGATAAGAACACGTCCGTGCCAAGAAAGCCCTGGCTGTCGTAAGCGGTGACTAATGGGTAGAAGTCGAGAGGTGAAGAGTGTATGTGTGTGTGTGTGTGTGCGTGTGCGTGTGTGCTTGTGTGTGCTTGTGTGGGTGTGTGTGTGTGTGTCCGGTCGTCTCGCAGAGATAAGAACACGGCCGTGGCAAGAAGGCCCTGCCTGTCGTAAGAGGCGACTAATGGGTAGGAGTCGAGAGGTGAAGAGTGTATGTGTGTGTTTGCGTGTGTGCGTGTGTGTGCGTGTGTGACTGTGTGTGTGTATTTGTGTGTGTGAGTGTGTGTGTTCAGTAGGCTCGCAGAGATAAGAACACGGCCGTGGCAAGAAGGCCCTGCCTGTCGTAAGAGGCGACTAATGGGTAGGAGTCGAGTGGTGAAGAGTGTATATGTGTGTGTGCGTGTGTGCGTGTGTGTGCGTGTGTGAGTGTGTGTGTATGTTTGTGTGTCCGTTTGGATTGCAGAGATAAGAATACGGCCAAGACAAGAAGACCCTGCCTTTTGTAAGGGGCGACTAATAGGGTGGAGACGAGAGGTGAAGAGTGTATGTGTGTATGCGTGTGTGCGTGTGTGTGTACGTGTGTGAGTTTGTGTGTGTGTCCGTTTGGCTTGCAGAGATAAGAATACGGTCGAGGCAAGAAGGCCCTGCCTCTTGTAAGGGGCGACTAATAGGTAGGAGTCGAGAGGTAAAGAGTGTATGTGTGTGTGCGTGTGTGTGTGAGTGTATGTGTGTGTGCGAGTGTGTTCGTGTGTGTGTGTGTGTGTGAGTGTGTGTGTGTGTATGTTTGTGTGTGTGTCCCTTCGGCTCGCAGAGATAAGAAAACAGCGGTGGCAAGAAGGACATGCCTGTCGTAAGGGGCGACTAATGGTTAGGAGTCGAGAGGTGAAGAGTGTATGTGTGCGTGCGTGTGCGCGTGTGTGTGTGAGTGTGTGTGTATGTGTATGTGTGTCCCTTCGGCTCGCAGAGATAAGAAATCGGCGGTTTCAAGAAGGCCATGCCTGTCGTAAGAGGTGACTAATGGGTAGGAGTCGAGAGCTGAAAAGTGTATGTGTGTGTGTATGCGTGTGTAAGTGTGTGCGTGTGTGCGTGCGTGTGTGAGTGTGTGTGTGTGTATGTGTGTGTGTATGTGTGTGTCCCTTCGGCTCGAAGAGATAAGAAAACAGCGGTGGCAAGAAGGCTATGCCTGTCGTAATGGGCGACTAATGGGTAGGAGTCGAGAGGTGAAGAATGTGTGCGTGCGTTTGTGCGCGTGTGTGTGTGAGTGTGTGTGTGTATGTGTGTGTGTCCCTTCGTCTCGCAGAGATAAGAAAACAGCGGTGGCAAGAAGGCCATGCTTGTCGTAAGAGGCGACTAATGGGTAGAAGTCGAGAGGTGAAGAGTGTAATTGTGTGTGTGTGTGCGCGTGTGTGTGTGCGTGTGTGCGTGCTTGTGTGTGTGAGTGTGTGTGTCCGTTCAGCTTGCAGAGATAAGAATACGGCAGGGGCAAGAAGGCCCTGCCTGTCGTTAGTGGCGACTACTGGGTAGGAGTCGAGAGGTGAAGAGTGTATGTGTGTGTGTGCGTGTGTGAGTGTGTGTGTATGTGTGTGTGTGTGTGTGTCTCTTCGGCTCACAGAGATAAGACTACGGCCGAGGAAAGAAGGCCCTGCCTGACGTAAGAGGCGACTAATGGGTAGGAGTCGAGAGGTGAAGAGTGTATGTGTGTGTGTGTGTGCGTGTGTGTTTGCGTGTGTGAGTATGTGTGTGTATGTGTGTGTGTCCGTTAGGCTTGCAGAGATAAGAATACGGCCGAGGCAAGAAGGCCCTGCCTCTTGTAAGGGGCGACTAATAGGTAGGAGTCGAGGGGTGAAGAGTGTATGTGTGTGTGAGTGTGTGTGTGCGTGTGTGAGTATGTGTGTGTGTCCGTTCGGCTTGCAGAGATAAGAACACGGCCGAGGAAAGAATGCCCTGCCTGACGTAAGAGGCGACTAATGGGTAGGAGTCGAGAGGTGAAGAGTGTATGTGTGTGTGTGCGTGTGTGCGTGTGTGAGTGTGTGTGTGTGTCCGTTCGGCTCGCAGAGATAAGAATACGGCCGTGGCAAGAAGGCCCTGCCTGTCGTAAGAGGCGACTAATGGGTAGGAGTCGAATGGTGAAGAGTGTATGTGTGTGTGTGTGTGCGTGTGTGTGTGAGTGTGTGTGTGTGTGCGTGTGTGAGTGTGTGTGTATGTATGTGTGTCCGTTCGGCCTGCAGAGATAAGAATACAGCCGAGGCAAGAAGGCCCTGCCTGTCGTAAGGTGCGAGTAATAGGTAGGAGTCGAGAGGTGAATGGTGTAGGTGTGTGTGTGTGAGTGTGTATGTGTGTCTGTATGGCTCGCAAAGATAAGAACACGGCCGTGGCAAAAAGGCCCTGCCTGTCGAAAGAGGCGACTAATGGGTAGGAGTGGAGAGGTGAAGAGTGTATGTGTGTGTGTGCGTGTGTGCGTGTGTGAGTGTGTGTGTGTGTCCGTTCGGCTCGCAGAGATAAGAATACGGCCGTGGCAAGAAGGCCCTGCCTGTCGTAAGAGACGACTAATGGGTAGGAGTCGAGAGGTGAAGAGTGTATGTGTGTGTGTGCGTGTGTGCGTGTGTGAGTGTGTGTGTGTGTCCGTTCGGCTCGCAGAGATAAGAATACGGCCGTGGCAAGAAGGCCCTGCCTGTCGTAAGAGACGACTAATGGGTAGGAGTCGAGAGGTGAAGAGTGTATGTGTGTGTGTGCGTGTGTGCGTGTGTGAGTGTGTGTGTGTGTCCGTTCGGCTCGCAGAGATAAGAACACGGCCGTGGCAAGAAGGCCCTACCTGTCGTAAGAGGCGACTAATGGGTAGGAGTCGAAAGGTGAAGAGTGTATGTGTGTGTGTGTGCGTGTGTGTGTGTGTGTGTGAGTGTGTGTGTGTGTGCGTGTGTGAGTGTGTGTGTATGTATGTGTGTCCGTTCGGCCTGCAGAGATAAGAATACAGCCGAGGCAAGAAGGCCCTGCCTGTCGTAAGGGGCGAGTAATAGGTAGGAGTCGAGAGGTGAAGAGTGTATGTGTGTGTGTGCGTGTGTGTGCTTGTGTGAGTGTGTGTGTGTGTGTCCGGTCGTCTCGCAGAGATAAGAACACGGCGGTGGCAAAAAAGGCCCTGCCTGTCGAAAGAGGCGACTAATGGGTAGGAGTCGAGAGGTGAAGAGTGTATGTGTGTGTGTGTGCGTGTGTGCGTGTGTGTGCGTGTGAGTGTGTGTGTATGTTTGTGTGTCCGTTTGGATTGCAGAGATAAGAATACGGCCAAGGCAAGAAGACCCTGCCTTTTGTAAGGGGCGACTAATAGGTAGGAGACGAGAGGTGAAGAGTGTATGTGTGTATGCGTGTGTGCGTTTGTGTGTGCGTGTGTGAGTATGTGTGTGTGTCCGTTTGGCTTGCAGAGATAAGAATACAGCCGAGGCAAGAAGGCCCTGCCTCTTGTAAGGGGCGACTAATAGGTAGGAGTCGAGAGGTGAAGAGTGTATGTGTGTGTGCGTGTGTGTGAGTGTATGTGTGTGTGCGTGTGTGTTCGTGTGTGTGTGTGTGTGAGTGTGTGTGTGTATGTTTGTGTGTGTGTCCCTTCGGCTCGCAGAGATAAGAAAACAGCGGTGGCAAGAAGGACATGCCTGTCGTAAGGGGCGACTAATGGGTAGGAGTCGAGAAGTGAAGAGTGTATGTGTGCGTGCGTGTGTGCGTGTGTGTGTGAGTGTGTGTGTATGTGTATGTGTGTCCCTTCGGCTCGCAGAGATAAGAAATCAGCGGTTTCAAGAAGGCCATGCCTGTCGTAAGAGGTGACTAATGGGTAGGAGTCGAGAGGTGAAAAGTGTATGTGTGTGTGTGTGTGTGTGTATGCGTGTGTAAGTGTGTGCGTGTGTGCGTGCGTGTGTGAGTGTGTGTGTGTATGTGTGTGTGTGAGTGTGTGTGTCCGGTTGGCTCGCAGAGATAAGAACACGGCCGTGGCAAAAAGGCCCTGCCTGTCGTAAGAGGCGACTAATGGGTAGGAGTCGAGAGGTGAAAAGTGTATGTGTGCGTGCGTGTGTGTGTGAGTGTGTGTGTATGTGTGTGTCCCTTCGGCTCGCAGAGATAAGAAAACAGCGGTGGCAAGAAGGCCATGCCTGTCGTAATGGGCGACTAATGGGTAGGAGTCGAGAGGTGAAGAATGTATGTGTGCGTGCGTTTGTGCGCGTGTGTGTGTGAGTGTGTGTGTGTATGTGTGTGTGTCCCTTCGTCTCGCAGAGATAAGAAAACAGCGGTGGCAAGAAGGCCATGCTTGTCGTAAGAGGCGACTAATGGGTACAAGTCGAGAGGTGAAGAGTGTAATTGTGTGTGTGTGTGTGTGCGCGTGTGTGTGTGCGTGTGTGCGTGCTTGTGTGTGTGAGTGTATGTGTCCGTTCAGCTTGCAGAGATAAGAATACGGCAGGGGCAAGAAGGCCCTGCCTGTCGTTAGTGGCGACTACTGGGTAGGAGTCGAGAGGTGAAGAGTGTATGTGTGTGTGTGTGTGTGTGTGTGAGTGTGTGTGTGTATGTGTGTGTGTGTGTCTTCGGCTCACAGAGATAAGACTACGGCCGAGGAAAGAAGGCCCTGCCTGACGTAAGAGGCGACTAATGGGTAGGAGTCGAGAGGTGAAGAGTGTATGTGTGTGTGTGTGTGCGTGTGTGTTTGCGTGTGTGAGTATGTGTGTGTATGTGTGTGTGTCCGTTAGGCTTGCAGAGATAAGAATACGGCCGAGGCAAGAAGGCCCTGCCTCTTGTAAGGGGCGACTAATAGGTAGGAGTCGAGGGGTGAAGAGTGTATGTGTGTGTGAGTGTGTGTGTGCGTGTGTGAGTATGTGTGTGTGTCCGTTCGGCTTGCAGAGATAAGAACACGGCCGAGGAAAGAATGCCCTGCCTGACGTAGGAGGCGACTAATGGGTAGGAGTCGAGAGGTGAAGAGTGTATGTGTGTGTGTGTGTGTGCGTGTGTGTTTGCGTGTGTGAGTGTGTGTGTGTATGTGTGTGTGTCCGTTAGGCTAGCAGAGATAAGAATACGGCCAAGGCAAGAAGGCCCTGCCTGTCTTAAGAGGCGACTAATGGATAGGAGTCGAGAGGTGGAAAGATTGTGCGTGTGCGTGTGCGTGTGTGTGTGCGTGTGTGTGTGAGTGTGTGTGTGTCCGTTCGGCTCGCAGAGAAGAACACGGCAGTGGCAAAAAGTCCCTGAATGTCCTAAGAGGCGACCAATGGATAGGAGTCTAGAGGTGGAGCGTGTATGTGTGTGTGTGTGTGCGAGTGTGTGTGTGTGTCTGTTCGGCTCGCAGAGATAAGAATACGTCCGTGGCAAGAAGGCACTGCCTGTCGTAAGAGCAGAATAATGGGTAGGAGTCGAGAGGTGAAGAGTGTATGTGTGTGTGTGTTTGTGTGCGTGTGTGCGTGCGTGTGTGAGTGTGTGTGTGAGTGTGTGTGTGTGTCAGTGTGTGTGTGTGTCCGGTCGGCTCGCAGAGATATGAACACGGCCGTGGCAAGAAGGCTCTGCCTGTCGTAAGAGGAAAATAATGGCTAGGAGTCGAGAGGTAAAGAGTGTATGTGTGTGTGTGCGCGCGTGTGTGTATGTATGTGTATGTGTGTGTGTGTGCGTGTCTCTTCTGCTCGCAGAGGTACGAATACGGCCGTGGCAAGAAGGCCATGCTTGCTGTAAGGAGCAACTAATGGGTAGGAGTCGCGAGTTGAAGAGTGTACTTGTGTGTGAGTGTGTGTGTGTGTGCGTGTGTGAGTGTATGTGTGTGTGTGTCCGTTCGGCTCGCAGAGATAAGAATACGGCCGTGGCAAGAAGCCCTGCCTGTCGTTTAGAAGAGTTTAGGTGTGTGTGTGTGGTTGTGAGTGTGTATGTGTGTGTGTGTCTGTATGGCTCGCAGAGGTAAAACCACGGGCGTGGCAAAAAGGCCCTGCCTGTCGTAAGAGACGACTAATGGGTAGGAGTCGAGAGGTGAAGAGTGTATGTGTGTGTATGTGTGCGTGTGTGCGTGTGTGAGTGTGTGAGTGTGTCTGTATGGCTCGCAGAGGTAAAAACACGGCCGTGGCAAAAAAGCCCTGCCTGTCGTAAGAGGCGACTAATGGGTAGGAGTCGAGAGGTGAAGAGTGTATGTGTGTGTGTGTGTGCGTGTGTGTGTGAGTGTGTGTGTGTGTGCGTGTGTGAGTGTGTGTGTATGTATGTGTGTCCGTTCGGCCTGCAGAGATAAGAATACAGCCGAGGCAAGAAGGCCCTGCCTGTCGTAAGGTGCGAGTAATAGGTAGGAGTCGAGAGGTGAATGGTGTAGGTGTGTGTGTGTGAGTGTGTATGTGTGTCTGTATGGCTCGCAAAGATAAGAACACGGCCGTGGCAAAAAGGCCCTGCCTGTCGAAAGAGGCGACTAATGGGTAGGAGTGGAGAGGTGAAGAGTGTATGTGTGTGTGTGCGTGTGTGCGTGTGTGAGTGTGTGTGTGTGTCCGTTCGGCTCGCAGAGATAAGAATACGGCGGTGGCAAGAAGGTCCTGCCTGTCGTAAGAGACGACTAATGGGTAGGAGTCGAGAGGTGAAGAGTGTATGTGTGTGTGTGCGTGTGTGCGTGTGTGAGTGTGTGTGTGTGTCCGTTCGGCTCGCAGAGATAAGAATACGGCCGTGGCAAGAAGGCCCTGCCTGTCGTAAGAGACGACTAATGGGTAGGAGTCGAGAGGTGAAGAGTGTATGTGTGTGTGTGCGTGTGTGCGTGTGTGAGTGTGTGTGTGTGTCCGTTCGGCTCGCAGAGATAAGAATACGGCCGTGGCAAGAAGGCCCTGCCTGTCGTAAGAGGCGACTAATGGGTAGGAGTCGAAAGGTGAAGAGTGTATGTGTGTGTGTGTGTGTGTGCGTGTGTGTGTGTGTGTGTGTGAGTGTGTGTGTGTGCGTGTGTGAGTGTGTGTGTATGTATGTGTGTCCATTCGGCCTGCAGAGATAAGAATACAGCCGAGGCAAGAAGGCCCTGCCTGTCGTAAGGGGCGAGTAATAGGTAGGAGTCGAGAGGTGAAGAGTGTATGTGTGTGTGTGCGTGTGTGCGTGTGTGTGCTTGTGTGAGTGTGTGTGTGTGTGTCCGGTCGTCTCGCAGAGATAAGAACACGGCGGTGGCAAAAAAGGCCCTGCCTGTCGAAAGAGGCGACTAATGGGTAGGAGTCGAGAGGTGAAGAGTGTATGTGTGTGTGTGTGCGTGTGTGCGTGTGTGTGCGTGTGAGTGTGTGTGTATGTTTGTGTGTCCGTTTGGATTGCAGAGATAAGAATACGGCCAAGGCAAGAAGACCCTGCCTTTTGTAAGGGGCGACTAATAGGTAGGAGACGAGAGGTGAAGAGTGTATGTGTGTATGCGTGTGTGCGTTTGTGTGTGCGTGTGTGAGTATGTGTGTGTGTCCGTTTGGCTTGCAGAGATAAGAATACGGCCGAGGCAAGAAGGCCCTGCCTCTTGTAAGGGGCGACTAATAGGTAGGAGTCGAGAGGTGAAGAGTGTATGTGTGTGTGCGTGTGTGTGTGTGAGTGTATGTGTGTGTGCGTGTGTGTTCGTGTGTGTGTGTGTGTGAGTGTGTGTGTGTATGTTTGTGTGTGTGTCCCTTCGGCTCGCAGAGATAAGAAAACAGCGGTGGCAAGAAGGACATGCCTGTCGTAAGGGGCGACTAATGGGTAGGAGTCGAGAAGTGAAGAGTGTATGTGTGCGTGCGTGTGTGCGTGTGTGTGTGAGTGTGTGTGTATGTGTGTCCCTTCGGCTCGCAGAGATAAGAAATCAGCGGTTTCAAGAAGGCCATGCCTGTCGTAAGAGGTGACTAATGGGTAGGAGTCGAGAGGTGAAAAGTGTATGTGTGTGTGTGTGTATGCGTGTGTAAGTGTGTGCGTGTGTGCGTGCGTGTGTGAGTGTGTGTGTGTATGTGTGTGTGTGAGTGTGTGTGTCCGGTTGGCTCGCAGAGATAAGAACACGGCCGTGGCAAAAAGGCCCTGCCTGTCGTAAGAGGCGACTAATGGGTAGGAGTCGAGAGGTGAAAAGTGTATGTGTGCGTGCGTGTGTGTGTGAGTGTGTGTGTATGTGTGTGTCCCTTCGGCTCGCAGAGATAAGAAAACAGCGGTGGCAAGAAGGCCATGCCTGTCGTAATGGGCGACTAATGGGTAGGAGTCGAGAGGTGAAGAATGTATGTGTGCGTGCGTTTGTGCGCGTGTGTGTGTGAGTGTGTGTGTGTATTTGTGTGTGTGTCCCTTCGTCTCGCAGAGATAAGAAAACAGCGGTGGCAAGAAGGCCATGCTTGTCGTAAGAGGCGACTAATGGGTAGGAGTCGAGAGGTGAAGAGTGTAATTGTGTGTGTGTGTGTGCGTGTGTGCGTGCTTGTGTGTGTGATTGTGTGTGTCCGTTCAGCTTGCAGAGATAAGAATACGGCCGGGGCAAGAAGGCCCTGCCTGTCGTAAGTGGAGACTACTGGGTAGGAGTCGAAAGGTGAAGAGTGTATGTGTGTGTGTGTGTGTGCGTGTGTGTTTGCGTGTGTGAGTGTGTGTGTGTATGTGTGTGTGTCCGTTAGGCTTGCAGAGATAAGAATACGGCCAAGGCAAGAAGGCCCTGCCTCTTGTAAGGGGCGACTAATGTGTAGGAATCGAGAGGTGAAGAGTGTATGTGTGTGTGTGTGTGTGCGTGTGTGTTTGCGTGTGTGAGTGTGTGTGTGTGTATGTGTGTGTGTCCGTTAGGCTTGCAGAGATAAGAATACGGCCGAGGCAAGAAGGCCCTGCCTCTTGTAAGGGGCGACTAATAGGTAGGAGTCGAGGGGTGAAGGGTGTATGTGTGTGTGCGTGTGTGTGTGCGTGTGTGAGTATGTGTGTGTGTCCGTTCGGCTTGCAGAGATAAGAACACGGCCGAGGAAAGAAGGCCCTACCTGACGTAAGAGGAGACTAATGGGTAGGAGTCGAGAGGTGAAGAGTGTATGTGTGTGTGTGTGTGTGTGCGTGTGTGTTTGCGTGTGTGAGTGTGTGTGTGTGTATGTGTGTGTGTCCGTTAGGCTAGCAGAGATAAGAATACGGCCAAGGCAAGAAGGCCCTGCCTCTTGTAAGGGGCGACTAATAGGTAGGAATCGAGAGGTGAAGAGTGTATGTGTGTGTGCGTGTGTGTGTGTGTGTGTGTGAGTGTATGTGTGTGTGCGTGTGTGCGTGCGTGTGTGTGTGTCTGTGAGTGTGTGTGTGTGTGTATGTGTGTCCCTTCGGCTCGCAGAGAAAAGAAAACAGCGGTGGCAAGAATGCCATGCCTGTCGTAAGAGGTGACTAATGGGTAGGAGTCGAGAGGTGAAGAGTGTATATGTGTGTGCGTGTGTGTGTGTGTTTGTGCGTATGTGAGTGTGTGTGTATGGGTGTGTGTGTCCGTTCGGCTTGCAGAGATAAGAATACGGCCGTGACAAGAAGGCCATGCTTGTTGTAGTTAGCGGCTAATGGGTAGAAGTCGAGAGGTGAAGAGTGTATGTGTGTGTGTGTGCGTGTGTGTTTGCGTGTGTGAGTGTGTGTGTATGTGTGTGTGTCCGTTAGGCTTGCAGAGATAAGAATACGGCTAAGGCAAGAAGGCCCTGCCTCTTGTAAGGGGCGACTAATGTGTAGGAATCGAGAGGTGAAGAGTGTATGTGTGTGTGCGTGTGTGCGTGTGTGTGTGTGTGTGTGTGTGAGTGTATGTGTGTGTGCGTGTGTGCGAGCGTGTGTGTGTCTGTGAGAGTGTGTGTGTGTATGTGTGTCCCTTCGGCTCGCAGAGAAAAGAAAACAGCGGTGGCAAGAATGCCATGCCTGTCGTAAGAGGTGACTAATGGGTAGGAGTCGAGAGGTGAAGAGTGTATGTGTGTGTGCGTGTGTGTGTGTGCGTGCGTGTGTGTGTGAGTGTGTGTATCCGTTCGGCTTGCAGAGATAAGAATACCGCCGGAGCAAGAAGGCCCTGCCTCTCGTAAGAGGCGACCAAAAGGGAGGAGTCGAGAGGTGAATAGTGTATGTGTGTGTGTGTGACTGTGTGTGTTTCCGCTCGGCTCGCAGAGATAAAAATACGGCCGTGGCAAGAAGGCCCTGCCTGTCTTAAGAGGCGACTAATGGATAGGAGTCGAGCGGTGGAAAGATTGTGCGTGTGCGTGTGTGCGTGTGTGTGTGCGTGTGTGTGTGAGTGTGTGTGTGTCCGTTCGGCTCGCAGAGAAGAACACGGCAGTGGCAAAAAGTCCCTGAATGTCGCAAGAGGCGACCAATGGGTAGGAGTCTAGAGGTGGAGCGTGTATGTGTGTGTGTGTGTGTGCGAGTGTGTGTGTGTGTGTCTGTTCGGCTCGC